>NC_088224.1:20897234-21012234 GCF_036934945.1 Oncorhynchus masou masou
AAACCAACTTTCAGAACATAGACTTTATGGCATGTATCGTAGGTATGGTAACATTGGACAAGTATATTATAAGCGTATAATGCAGCAGATGGCCTAGTGGTTAGAGTATTGGGCCAGTAACAGAAAGGGTACTGTTTCGAATACCCGAGGCAACAAGGTGAACATCTTCCAATGTGCCCTTGAGCAAGGCACATGGCCCTTTACACTTGTACCCGAGATTTGGACACTGATGAACACCTAAATTGGAATGCAGTCGCTGTACAGTAACATGCTCTAGATGACATCAGAGTATGGTTTTTGACTGACAGACGTTCTGAACATGAGCACCGCGCGTGACAAGAAGTTTCCCCCATCCCTCCTGCTAACTGGGCAATGTTTTAAAATATTTTCTTGTCTAAGTGAAGGAAATGCTGAAATGACTATGTATGTGCTGAAATGACTATGTATTTTGAAAGATGGGACGTTGAAAATTATAATTGAAGACATTGAAGATTACAAGCAAACAGCCTTGTCCAAATCTTCATTTCACATTTCCATTTTATAAAATTCATGTATTAAACAGTGTCAGTGTTTATGATTACTATGTTTGATGTACCGTTACAAGATGACATGACGTTATACCCTGGGTTGTCCTGAATAGAATGAGCCTGTTTGTTGTGTTGTGAAGAGAATGAGCTGAGGATCACCCATCTGAATGCATTCTTGGCTTCATTCTATAAGCACCAAAATTATGGTCTACTTCTCTGAATTATTGTGTGAAAGCTTCACACTGTAAGATCATATTTTGTAATTAGGTGGTTAGGTTGGCGATAGAACAAGCTTTCAAATATGCCCACCTGACCAAGATTGAGATTTATAATGGACAGATTGTGGATTTCTTAAAACTAAAAAAGTAATTGTGTAGAGGCGGGGATGCAGGCTGTGTTCCAAACAAAACAACTACAAGTATTCTCGCTCTACTTCCTCAATGGCATAGTAGAGCTCAAAAAAGCACGCTAATTAGAGTTGAAGACTATTCCTTGAGTCAAAAAAGTACATTGAAATTACTTAGGAACTATGAACATTTTGGAGCGGTGTGTGGCCACCTGGAAACACCAGTTTTTCCACTCACTCAAACCCTTTTAATATTTTGTCTTACAGTAATTATTCAGACCCCTTGATTCCTTGATTTTTTTCCACCTTTTTTTACTTTACAGCCTTATTCTAAAAATGTTGTCATCAATCTACACACACTACCCAATAATGATGAAGCAAAAACAGGTTTAGAAATTTTAGCAAATGTATGAAAAAAGTGAATTATCACATTTACATACTGTAAGTATTCAGACCCTTTACTCAGTACTTTATTGAAGCACCATTGTCAGCGATGACAGCTTAGAGTATTTTGGGATATGATGCTGCAAGCTTGGCACACCTGTATTTGGAGTATTTGTATTTGCTTAGAGTCATTGTCCTGTTGGAAGGTGAGCCTTCACCCCAGTCTGAGGTCCTGAGCACTCTGGTACAGGTTTTCATCAAGGATCTCTCTGTAATTTGCCCTGTTAATCTTTCACTCAATCTTGACTAGTCTCTCAGTGCCTGTCACTGAAAAACATCCCCACAACATGATGCTGCCACCACCATGCTTCACTGTAGGGGTGGTATTGGCCAGCTGGTCTTATTCTCTCCAGATGTGATGCTTGGCATTCAGGCCAAAGAGTTCAATCTTGGCTTCGTCAGATGAGAGAATCTTGTTTCTCATGGTCTGAGAGTCCTTTAGGTGCCTTTTGGCAAACTCCAAGCGGGCTGTCATGTGCTTTTTTCTGAGGAGTAGCTTCCGTCTGGCCACTCTACCAGAAAGGCCTGATTGGTGGAGTGCTGGAGATCTCCATAGGGAAACGCTGCAGCTCTGTCAGAGTGACCATCAGGTTCTTGGTCACCTGCCTGACCAAGGCCCTTTTCCCCCGATTGTTCAGTTTGGCCGGGAAGCCAGCTCTAATTTGAATCTTGGTGTTTCCAGACTTCTTCCATTTATAACTGATGGAGATCACTGTGTTCTTGGGGACTTCCAATGCTGCAGACATTTTGGTACCCTTCCCCAGAACTGTGCCTCTACACAATTCTGTCTCAGAGCTCTACGGTCTTTTCCTTCAACCTCATGGACTCATACACTGTCAACTGTGGGACCTAATATAGACATGTCTGTGCCTTTCCAAATCATGTCCAATCAATTGAATTTACCACAGACTCCAGTCATGTTGTAAAAACATCTCAAGGATGATCAATAGAAACAGGATGCACCTAAACTCAATTTCGAGTCTCGTAGCAAAGGGTCTGAATACTTATGTAAATAAGGTATTTCTGTTTTATTTTGAATACATTTGAAAAAATGTTTAAAAACCTGTTTTCCCTTTGTCATTATGGGGTATTGTGTGTAGATTGATGAAGAAAACATGTATTTAATCAATATTATAATAAGTCTGTCATGTAACAAAATGTGGAAAAAGTCAACGGGTCTGAATACTTTCCGAATGCAGAGTTTGTTGCACGTACCCCACATTTTCCAGGAATATTCTTATCATATTAATAAATGTGTCCAGAGTACTTTTCGATTTTGTATCAACAAATGCGATGAAAAGTACAGCAAATGTAAAATGCACATAAAATCAACAGTGTAATGTTTGTATTCATTTTTTTGTCAGGTGAACAATTTTGTCCTCAACTTTGGTCTAATAATTTACCCATAACTCTTGCCTTTCAATTGCTACGATGGCCATGCATCTGCTTTTTATACTTTTTCTGTAAGAAACATTTCAATGTAGTTCTATCAATATAGTCCAACTCCAACTCCCACGAGTGTAAGGGGTTAACCCTAATTTGCTCCAGTGGCACCACACTACTGTCATTGATATTGTACATTTCACTGCACCTATCTTTTTTAAAGTGTTTTTTTTTGTGAAACCCTGGTGAAAACAAAATAGATAAATGGAATCTACTGCTGGGATGGGTAAAATCCCACTTCAAAGGTATTACAAGTATAACTCTTCATCTAACTATTTGCAATACATGCGAGGAAGCATATATTTTAATTGACTCATTAATTGGGTTTAATCAATTATGCATTATGCAATTAACTTGTTTTAATTTGTGTACAAATCCTGTACAACGATTCCAAAATTGTTCTTCTGCTGTCCCATTAGGATAACCGTTTTTGGTTCCAGAGAGAACTCTTTTTGGTTCCACTTAGAGCCTTTAGGGTTACATGTAGAACCCTCTGTGGAAAGGATCCTGCATGAAACCGAAAAGGGATCTACCTGGAACCCGAAAAGGGTTCTTCAAAGGGTTCTCTTATGGGAACAGCCGAAGAACCCTTCGGGTTCTCGATATCACCTTTCTTTCGAGGAGTGTAGCACATGGCAAGTTACTGAGATGTTTTAATCAATAAATGATATTGCCTATGGACAGCATTTGAATTTATTGAGATATAAATTAATAGATTTGAATATCCGAGGAAATAGCTAGAGGATTGTATTCAGAAGAGAGAAATATCCTTTAATTTGAATGTTTTTGTGTATAGGAGTATCACACAACTTAATTTGATTCTAACATAATATCTTAATTACCTCCTCATTTTATACTGTTTATGTGTATGAGTGTGTGCCTACATATGCAAGTGTGTGTGTGTGTGTGTGTGTGTGTGTGTGTGTGTGTGTGTGTGTGTGTGTGTGTGTGTGTGTGTGTGTGTGTGTGTGTGTGTGTGTGTGTGTGTGTGTGTGTGTGTGTGTGTGTGTGTGTGTGTGTGTGTGCGTGTGTGTGTGTGTGTGCGTGTGTGTGTGTGTTTGCGACATTTGCATGTATGCATGTGTGCGTGCGTGTGTATGAAGTGGCCTTTCGGTTCATTCTCCTGTGGAGGACTCCAATTAACATTAGCTGGTTCCTCCTCTTGTGCACCGCCCACTGCCTGGCCTTCTAATTAAACGACAGCCTAATTAAATATTCATTTCACAATCAGAGCCGTGGGGGTCTGTTGAAGCAGCAATGGCCTGTATCTCTGGCGTGTGTGTGCATGTTTGAATGAGCATGTGTGAGTGTTAAATATGACCTTTTAAAAATACACCTTGAAATTGTATTTTTATTTTATTCTCCTTTGAATCCTCATTTCTGCTATCTCTCTCTCCCTCACTCACTTTGTCACCCTCTCTCTCTCTCTCTCTCTCTCTCTCCCTCTCTCTCTCTCTCTCTCTCTCTCTCTCTCTCTCTCACCCTGTCTCTCTCTCACCCTGTCTCTCTCTCTCCATCTCTCTCTTTCTCTCTCTCTCCATCTTCACCCCCCCTCCCCACCACAGGTGAGCCGGAACCAGAACACACACACACAAACACACACAAACACACACACACACACACACACACACACACACACACACACACACACACACACACACACACACACACACACACACACACACACACACACACACACACTGTATACACACACATACCCACCTATGCTTCTGGTGGGAGATTCCCCGGGCGTTCTAGTCAAGGTCTCATTTCCCAGAAATCAGAGCAGCAGATGTTAGTTTTAACAAGGGAGGCTTTAAAGCTCTTTACCTCCAGCACTTTCAGTTAGTACAATCAACAGACAACACAGAGAATACACCACTGAATGGAACCGATTTTATAACACAATCAAAAATACACTGATATTATAGTAACATCTGGCATATGAGGCTTGAAATGATGCTTGTTTTTTTGTTTGGAGCAGAACTAGCTGTAACTAGCTGTGATTCCTAAATCTACCATTTGTTGAGTACTGTGACTTTGCTCTCACACTTATATGCACCGATCCACGCATACACACACACACTAGCCTGGGGAGGACAGTTTAATTAATGGAGTCTCTGAGGTGGGTCTTCCCTGTTTGACACTAAACACATTACACTGACAACCATACACTTCTCACACTTACACATGATCTCTCTCTCTCCCTCTCTCAAATTTCAATTTTTATTGAAGTATATAATAAACACAAGTGAAATAAACAATAAAAAATAACAGTAAACATTACACTCACAGAAGATCCAAAAGAATACAAACATTTAAAAAGTCTAATTATGTCTATATACAGTGTTTTAACGATGTGCAAAGAGTTATAGTACAAATTAAAAAATAAACATAAATATGGGTTGTATTTACAATGGTGTTTCTTCTTCATTGGTTGCCCTTTTCCTGTGGCAACAGGTCACAAATCTTCACACTGGGATATTTCACCCAGTAGAATCTGGAGTAAATCAAAATTGGGTTTGTGGATCTGTGTAATCTGATGGAAATATGTGTCTCTAATATGGTCATACATTTGGCAGTAGGTCAGTTTCCACTTCATTTTGTGGGCAGTGTGCACATAGCCTGACTTCTCTTGAGAGCCAGGTCTGGCCCTCTCTCTTTCTCTGTCTTACTCTTACCTTCTCTGCTTCAGCTTTCTCTCCACATGTGCCCACTGTTTCTCAGTGTCTCTGATTTGACCACAGTGTGCTTTGCCTGGTTACCAAGGCAACAATGTATGCCTGTCCCAGTTTTAAAGGGCAATTCCGCCACTTTTTAACCTCGTACTCATTATCTCCAGCACCATACCAGTATCTACACGTGAAAACGTGGATCTGTGGTGAAAAATATCAGGTATCCTAAAAAATGTTCCACAAAACCTGCAACAAGCTTCTAGCTAGAGGGAGGGTATTTTATTGCTCCCCATGTCAATGGGTAGAATTTTTACTTTGTTTTTTTCCCTGCAAAACGATGTAGAAACTGGTGTTATGCTGAATGAAAATTACATTCAAAAGTGGTGGAATTGCCTTTTAAACTTAACCCCCTAGAGTGTACAGGCTCATCTCAAACCTTCCTCCCCTAAATTCTGCAGCTGGTTGTGGCCACTCAACTAAAATACTGTCTCAACTCCAATAACCTTCAGTGTGGTTTCCCCTCCTAACACAGCACTGACACAGCCCTGGTCCAAATCACAAGCTACCTCCTACTTGCAACTGACTCAGGAATGCTATCCATCCTCCTCGACCTGAGTGCAGCAAAACCCCGAGGACTAACCATTCAGAGGTTGTTTTTTTTTAGGTCTCTGTCTGTTCAGTGAGTTCTCATTTGGAAACGATATTTCTTAGGGACTTGTTTGCAATTTCCTACCGCTTCCAGTGGATGTCACCAGTGTTTGGAATTTGGTTGAGGTTATTCCTTTGCGCAATGAAGAAGTACGGCCATCTAGGGACTGGGTAACCCTGTTGAGAGTGCGCAAGACTTGAAAAGTAGCGTTGGTTTGTTGTATGCTGTATTGAACACAGATAGACCCGTCTTCAATTTGGTCGATTATTAACGTTTAAAAATACCTAAAGTTGTATTACAAAAGTAGTTTGAAATGTTTTGGCAAAGTTTACAGGTAACATTTGAGATATTTTGTAGTGACGTTGCGCATTTTGGAAGGTGTTTTTTTCTTGATCAAACACGCCAAATAAATTGATATTTTCTGATATATATGGATGGAATTAATCGAACAAAATGACCAATTGTGATGTTTATGGGACATATTGGAGTGCCAACAAAAGAAGCTCGTCAAAGGTAAGGCATGTTTTATATTTTATTTCTGCGTTTTGTGTAGCGCCTGCAGGGTTGAAATATGCTACTCTCTTTGTTTACTGTTGTGCTATCATCAGATAATAGCTTCTTATGCTTTCGACGAAAAGCCTTTTTAAAATCTGACATGTTGGCTGGATTCACAACGAGTGTAGCTTTAATTTAGTATCTTACATGTGTGATTTAATGAAAGTTTGATTTTATATCATTTTATTTGAATTTTCCACACTGCATTTTCCCTGGCTTTTGGCCAAGTGGGAAGCTAGTGTCCCCAATCCTAGAGAGGTTAAATAAATATGTAATTGTTGTATTATTTGTTCACTCAGGTTCCCTTATCTAATATTAGGTTTTGGTTGAAGATCTGATGACATTCAGTATCAAGAATATGCAAAAGTATAGGAAATAAGAAATGGGGCAAAAACTTGTTCACGGCACAGTACTAAATCATATATGTGTGAAATTAGTTTCATTTAGACTGGACCACTTTCATGCACCTGCCAGAACGTAGGAGTAAAAATGTACAGTATGTTATCTCTGCAGGTAAATAGTGAATGGATGTAGGATGTATGATAGGATGTTTTTTCTGTGGTTCATTTTCATGCCAGCCTGGTAGGCCATTCCTCTGTTGTAAAGCGAAGCAATGTACTTAATATTAGGAAGGTTTAGAAATAAATATAGTAGGCCTAGCGTATAGAAAGCTCATGGGATCCTTCTATTTTTAACAGGCCATCAAAACTCTGTTTTCTCAAACAATTACATAGCCTATAGAATTGTTGCACAACATGAGCTCATGGGCTCTCATGACGTGTTTGATTAGATTTTTTAAACCATTTGCATTGATGTCAGAGTGATTAGAGGGATAATAAATCGCTGAGTAACAGGCCATTAGCGAATGCAAGTAATCAGGTTTGGTAGGTTACTATTAGCATTGGAGCGTCAAGTTGAATTGAACTGCAGTCATGACACGTGACCGCTGGTGTGGTGGTAATACAGTCCTCGTAACATTCCTACTCATGACTCACGTTTGTGCAACAGAGGAACTGCAGATCAGGGTGTGCGGCTGTTTGACAGGGTATCTCCCAGGGGTTAGTGTTGGGTCCAATCCTATTCATCTTATACCTTCTACCCTGGGAAATGTTATGCAACATTACAAAGCTCACTTCCACTGCTATGCTGATGACCCAGCTCTACCTCTCCATCATTAATGGCTGTGTGTTGAGTTATTTTGAGGGGACAGCAAATTTACACTGTTATACAAGCTGTACACTCACTACTTTACATTGTAGCAAAGTGTCATTTCTTCAGTGTTGTCACATGAAAATATATACTCAATTATTTTACAAAAATGTGAGGGGTGTACTCACTTTTGTGATATACTGTATATGATCTTTTATTTGTACATTTTATTACTCAAACCACCCGCTGGCCAGATTGGACCCCTCATGGGCTGTCTGTTTGACACTTCTATTGTAAATCAACATGAATAATACATTCTCCTGCTTATGGCAGCTGACAACAGGCCAAAGGCTTCAGAGTGGGCCATACACATGTGTTTGTGTGTCAGTGTGCGTGCGCGAGCGTGTGTGTGTATAAGAGTGGCATCTCTGATTGACTCACAGTGTCAGTATCCCACGACAGAGAAGTATCAGGAGGAAGATATAACGTTAGAGCGGAGTGGTGACTCATTCAGTTCACAGTGACTAGAGCAGCCCTAGGGGGAGGCCATTGTGGCTTCATTGTGCCTGTCTACCATTCCGTGCCTGGAAAGAAAGAGTAGAAAGCCATGGACCTATTGAGCGACTGGCCACTCCAATGGGGAAACAGGAAACATGAAAGGCCTTTGATGCTCTCCGCTGACCACTGGAGTGCCCTGGAAATTGGTAAGAGCACAAAAATAAGAAAGGGAGTCAGAGAGAGACAGAGGGAATGTGGTTGACACTTTCCTTGAGAGCTTTTAAGGCTGGTACAAGGCTATACAGTTAGAAGATTGTTGATAGTTTAAGAAACAAATGAGAACTATTTGAAGGAATTGGGCTTTACAAAATCCTTTAATAGAAGAGGTTTCAACTACTGAAATGCATCTATCAAAGCCTTGTTTGTCAAGCTACGAAAGCGGCATGATTTCTGCTGAACAGTATATCAAAATCTACTTTGAATATGGTTGTTTTTTTGAGATGCAATTCTCAAATTTCTGCGTGTCATCGGGGAATCACATTTGACAATACAGTCTCAAAGGTATATAATCATATATGATAGAATTCTGATCCACCGTAAAGTTATTCAGCATCTTCTTCTCACCTCTGTTTTGATACTGAAAAATGCAGAAATATTAAAAATGAATGTCTGAATATAAACCTACACCCAGACAGCTGCTGGGAAACCTTGAGTTGTTAGAGAATAAAATAACAAGGAAAGGGAAGATGTTTTAAAGAAAAAGAAACTGATTCCTCTCTCTCTCCCTCATTGCATCTGTCACAATCATTCTAAATGTCTTTGTGTTTGTTTGTCTGTTCCCTAACTGACGACTAAGACTTTTGTTTTAGCAGAGATTAGCTAAATCAACTATGTTCATGACAATTACATGTCTTGGATATGTCTGCTTAACTATCAGACTGTCAATGCACTGTGACTGAGTCTCCCTATCAATTAAATTAAATACAATTCAAAGGGCAAGTGAAAGAGATAATGAACAAAAGTTCAATAACAAATACAAAAATGAACAATACACACTATACACAACAGTTTCAAAGGAATAGAGACATTTCAAATGTCATATTATGGCTATGTACAGTGTTGTAACAATGTGCAAAATACACAAAAGCATAAACATGGGTTGTATTTAAATTGGTGTTTTTTTCTTCACTGGTTGCCCTTTTCTTGTGGCAACAAATTACATATCTTACTCCTGTGATTGCACACTGTGGTATGTTACCTAAAAGATATGGGACTTTATCAACATTGAATTCTTTGTGAGTCTGTGTAATCTGAGGGAAAATTGTTTCTCAAATATGGTCATACATTTGGCAGGAGGTTATAGTGCGGCTCAGTGCATCTGAGGGAAGTGCAGCTCAGTTTCCACCTCATTGTGTGGGTAGTGTGCACATTAGCTGTCTTCTCTTGAGAGCCATGTCTGCCTACGGTGGCCTCTCTCAATAGCAAGGCTATGCTCAATGAGTCTGTACATAGTCAAAGTTTTCCTTAATTTTGGATCAGTCACAGGTGTCAGGTATTATGCCGCTGTGTACTCTCTGTTTAGGGCCAAATAGAATTCCACTGCTCTTATTTTTGGTTAAAAAAAATCCAATCTGTCAAGTAATTATCTTGTTGTTTTCTCATGATTTGGTTGGGTCTCATTGCATTGCTGTCCTGGGGTCTGTTTGTGTTTGTAAACGGAGCCCCAGGACCAGGTTGCTTAGGGGACTCTTCTCTAGGTTCATATCTCTGTAGGTAATGACTTTGTTATGGAAGGTTTGGGAATTGCTTCCTTTTAGGTGGTTGTAGAATGTAATGTCTCAGTTTTGGATTTTGATAATTAGCTGGTATCCTAATTCTGCTCTGGACGCATCATTTTGGTGTTTTACATTGTAAACAAATGATGTTTTTGCCAAACTCTTCATGAGGAGACTCAATTTGGTGTTTGTCCCGTTTTGTGAATTATTGGTTGTGAGCAGACCCCAGACCTCACAACCAGAAAGGGCAATGGGTAGGGCTGTTGCAGTGACCGTATTACCACCACACCAGCGGTCACGATTCAGGAACGCAGTCAAATTCCAATTGACAGTTGAGTCACTGTAATTAGGCTTCTCCAAGCTCTGATGCTGCTGATGGTCATTGGTAGCCTACCAAACTTGCTAGCTGGTTGGTACTCAACACTCTATTGTCCCTCTAATCACTCTGGCATCAATGCAAATGTAATCTAAAGTATAACAAAATACTTAATGAGAGCCCATGAGCTCATGTTGAGCAACATTTCTACAGGTTATAAAATTACGCAAGAAAACGTGAGTGATGGCCTATACTAAAACGAGGAGGATCCTATAAGCTTTCTATAAGCTAGGCATACTATATTTATTTCTCAACTTTCCTAATATTAAGCACATTGCTTATATGTGACTCAACACCTGGATTTGGTCTTATGTAGCAAAAAGTTGTGTGTTTTACATTGGATAAAAGTAGAGACTCTGAGCTACAAAATGGTATATCATACCTTGCATTTTTGAGGAACGGGAAAGCAATTCTGCTTTGAATGTTGATAAACTCGTAAACTCCCTTTTGAGAAAATGGCCTATGAATGTTTTGGTTTAACTTCTTCGATATAGGGGGCGCTCTTTAAGTTTTTGGATAAAAAAACGTTCCCGTTTTAAACAAGATATTTTGTCACAAAAAGATGCTCGACTATGCATATAATTGACAGCTTTGGAAGGAAAACACTCTGACGTTTCCAAAACTGCAAAGATATTATCTGTGAGTGCCACAGAACTTATGCTACAGGCGAAACCAAGATGAAATTTCAAACAGGAAATGGCCCAGATTTTGAGGGCGCCGTGTTCCAATGTCTCCTTATATGGCTGTGAATGAGCCAGGAATGAGCCTACACTTTCTGTCATTTCCCCAAGGTGTCTGCAGCATTGTGACGTATTTGTAGGCATGTCATTGGAAGATTGACCATAAGAGACTACATTAACCAAGTGCCCGCTTGGTGTCCTCCGTCGACATTATTGCGTTATCTCCAGCTGCGTGCATTTTACCATTTGCTTCAGAGGAGAAAGTCAACTGCCACGAATGATTTATCATCGAATAGATATGTGAAAAACACCTTGAGGATTGATTCTAGACAATTTTTGCCATGTTTCTGTCGATATTATGGAGTTAATTTGGAAAAAAGTTTGCCGTTATAATGACTGAATTTTCGTTTTTTTTCTTTGCCAAACGTGATGAACAAAATGGAGCGATTTCTCCTACACAAATAATATTTTTTTAATAACATTTGCTATCTAACTGAGTCTCCTCATTGAAATCATCCAAAGTTCTTCAAAGGTAAATGATTTTATTTGAATGCTTTTCTTGCTTTTGTGAAAATGTTGCCTGCTGAATGCTAGGCTTAATGCTATGCTAGCTATCAATACTCTTACACAAATGCTTGTGTAGCTATGGTTGAAAAGCATATTTTTAAAATCTGAGATGACAGTGTTGTTAACAAAAGGCTAAGCTTGTGAGTGAATAGATTTCTTTAATTTCATTTGCGATTTTCATGAATAGTTAATGTAGCGTTATGCTAATGAGCTTGAGGCTATGATTACGCTCCCGGATACGGGATTGCTCGACGCAAGAAGTTAAGAGCTCGTCTTTGTCTACACCCATTCAGCATTGTTCACACATTAGCTAGCTAGCTAACAGTACACTTTAGCTGAAAATTAAACCACTTTCTGTCAGAATTTGAAACGTGTAACGTCTGAAAATGTAGCTAGCTAGACTATCTTACCTGTATACAGTATTGTGCATGATGAGTGCATCTCCCTGTCAGGAATTCCATACCACGGTTGCCCTTAGTTTGAAGATGTCATACTCTAATTCCACTAATTTCAAAACTTGATCCTCTAGAAAGTGGAGAGCAACACTTCTGCAGCTCCACTAGACAATACAAAAAAAGCTGTGTTCGACAGGATTAACAACACAGACTGACCAGCTCAAATAAACAGAAGCCCTCTATATTGGGGCGGCAGTGTAGCCTAGTGGTTAGAGCATTGGACTAGTAACCGAAAGGTTGCAAGTTCAAATCCCCAAGCTGACAAGGTACAAAATTAACCCACTGTTCCTAGACCGTCATTAAAAATAAGGATTTGTTCTTAACTGACTTGCCTGGTTAAATAAAGGTAAAAAATAAATAAATATGGCAGACCAATCCAAACTCCTCCATTGGCGTGCCCAGCACTCTCATTATCTCAGCCAATCATGGCTAGTGGGAAGGTTGCTGACTTTTTCCAGGGCTTAAACAACAAGGCTTGCAATTTAATCTTAGAACCACTCATCCCGGATCCGGTATATTTGTCATCAGCAACGCTGACTAGCATAGCGCATAGTCAAATAATATTACTAGAAAAGATGAAATATAGTGAAACACAGCTTAGCCTTTTGTTAATCACCCTGTCGTCTCAGATTTTGAAATTATGCTTTACAGCAAAAGCAATACAAGCGTTTGTGTAAGTTAGCATAGAAAATCGATAGCATAGAAAATCAATAAGTACACCTAGCATCAGGTAACTTGGTCACAAAAATCAGAAAAGTAATCAAATTAATCGTTTACCTTTGATGATCTTTGGATGTTTTCACTCACGAGACTCCCAGTTAGACAACAAATGTTCATTTTGTTCCAAATATATTTTTTATATCCAAATACCTCCGTTAGTTTGGTGCGTTATGCCCAGGAATCCACCGGAAAGAGCGGTCACAACAACGCAGACAAAAATTCCAAATTATATCCATAATGTACACAGAAACATGTCAAAGGTTTTTATAATCAATCCTCAAGGTGTTTTTCAAATATCTATTCGATAATATATCAAGGAAAATTAACCACTATTTAAGTGCATTGATAACATGTATTTTTTTCCTGCTGCCCCTGTTTCGATACAGGTGCATGAGAATGGTCCATTCTAAATCAAAATTAATTTCACACATACTATTTAGTATACAGTGCCTTCGGAAAGTATTCAGACCACTTGACTTCATACATATTTAGTTAGGTTACAGCCTTATTGTAAAATTGATTCAACAACTCTAAAAATCTGTAATCTACCCACAATACCCATAATGACAAAGCAAAACATTTTTTTTGCATATTTATGTATATAAAAAAATCTTTACAAAATTCAAACCTGCAGTGCAGTTAAAAAAAATGTATGTAGTTCTGTCCTTGAGCTTTTCTTGTCTATTAATGTTCTGCATTATGACATGTTTCATGTTTTGTGTGGATTCCCGGGAAGAGCAGCTGCTGCTTTTGCAACAGCTAATATGATACAAGCATTTTTCTACACCCACAATAACATCTGCTAAATATGTGTATGTGACAAAATTCAATTTAATTTGAATTGAATAGATGATATGGATCCTAATAAAATATCAAAAAATAATGCAGAGGATTTGTTGATGCATATCCCATGTTTTAGTGTGTTCCAATGTTCCTAAAAATGGTTAGAGTCTATGGATTCTTCAATTACATTGAGCTGATTTCTGACCTGCTGTTTGTTCTTTTTACAAAGTGTATCTCCGTATTGCTTTAGTGATTCACTATAGGGAAGGCATAGGCTCACGTTTTCTGGGTCTGTATGCTTTTAGTTGGATAAATTGCTCAATTTCTTTCTTGGGTTATTGTGTTCTTCATTAAACCATTTATCATTGTTTTACATTTTCTTCGGTTGTCTGCTTGAAATGTGTAGATTATACTGTATAGGGAAGCTGAAAGGTAAAATATACTGTTTAGGATTTCTACTGCCAAGTTTACACCTTCACTATTACAGTGAAATGTTTTGTCCAGTAAGTTAGGTAAAGGCATTGAATTTGTTGTTGTCTAATTGTTTCTTGGTAGGTTATGCACTACTTTCCTTCCATCTATAGCTTTTCTTAATATTATGCAGTTCCATTGGATTTGATGCATCATGATTGAGTATTTCTCTGTTCAAGTAGAGTGTTATTTTGCTGTGATCAGTCAGTGGGATGACTGTGAATGAGATGAGAGACTCTGGGTTAAGATCAGTGCTATAGCAATCTACAGTAATACCTACCATAGGAGAACCCTTCAAAACCTACCATTGACTACGGACTGACCCAGCATGCGACAGAGCTCCAGGAGTTGTGACCTGTATTTGTTGGTGTTTGTGACATAGTTTTGTCTAGGCGGGCATAATTGGGAGGGACTGCTGTCACCTCCAGGTAGGTGTTTGTCCCCCTGTGTGCTGAGAGTGTCAGGTTCTTGTCTAATTCTGGCATTTAGGTCACCAAAGACTAGTCCCTGGGCCTGGAAATGGTTCATCTCCCCCTCTAGGATGGAGAATCTGTCATCGTTAAAGTATGGTGATTCTAGTGGGGTGATTTAGGTGGCACACAAGGACATTTTTCTCTGTTGAAATAATTTCCTTATTCATTTCTAGCCAGATATAAAATGTTCCTGTTTTGATGAATTGAATAGATTGGGTAAGGTTTGCTCTATACCAAATTAGCATAGCCCCTGAGTCCCTACCCTATTTCACACCTGGTAGTGTTCCATAATGTCTAAGTTGTTCTCGTGTGTTTTAGGTTCAGACCATTACAGTAGGTGTGAGCATAGCATGTTGAGCACTAGATACTGTACAAACCTCTTAGGTCACAGGATGGGGCTTGGGCAGGTGTATTAGTGGAAGTTGGGCCTGTTGCTTTGCTCACTGCCTGTGCGGCTGTCATGTTGAGGTCCTTGCTGCAGGGGCGGAGGGCATGTGGGAGGCTGAAGGGGCATAGGCCTGTTCTGGGGGGGTCCTATTTCTGGTGATGCCAGGGTTTGGTGGGGGGTGGGGGCTTTAGGGGGAGCTGACAAGGGGGCAGTTAGGAGGGTATGGGTCCATTTGGGTTGGTGGCTCCTGTGTTGTCTGTCCCATTGTGGTGTTGAGGTTGTGGTCTGGGTCTGAGGTGGCTGTTCTTCTGGCTTCTCTGGGAAGTGCCCTGCTCTCCCATTGCAGTGTTGAGCTTGTGGCTCGTGTCTGTTTTGTTGGTCTGTTCTGCCTGGAGTGTATGGACTGGCTCTCTGAGCTCCACCATCTCTCTATCCAGCTCTGTGAATTTATCTCTCTCAACAATGGAGGAGCAGTGCAGTTGTAGAACCTCGGTCTGTTCAGTGCTGGGCGGATGGCTCTCCCCTTGGGGCTGCTCATCTGCAGGACAGTATGCAGGCCAGTGATCAGACTCACTCAGGATGGGGGAGTCATCACCAAGAGAGAGTTTCTCCTGCTGTGCTCTCTCTTTGATCCCATAAAAGTCCTAATGACATAAGGATAAGTCCTTACTACATAAGGATAATCTTCACCAGTGCATTCCAGATTTGTACAAGTTGACAGAGGTTGTGTCAGTATCATGGTCCTCAATGTCTAGTATTCCACCCTGGGCCAATACCCTCTCTTGACATAGGGGTAGTGTATTCTTATAGCACAGGTGATGGTCTGTTTGGAAAATCAAGTTGCTTATGTTCCCTTCTTTCTAGCAGTCAGCAAATAGTGTTTTTGGATTGTCCTTGAGGAGCTTCTTTTTGTATTAATTCTGTGCAGTGTTATTTTAATACCCAACGGGTACTGTACAGTGATGATCTCTGCACAGGGGAGCAGGGAGCCTCAGAGGCCTCTGCACTTCGGTGGGGGAGGCTGTGAAACTCTGCTGCCATTGTTGAGCTCAAGGGTTTCACACATCTCACTTCACACTTCAGTGCTAATTGAAGTTGCAGCCGTGTCTGTTCTGTCTTAGCAGCTTGGTAATATAGTTACCTTATTTACTTAGCTTTATTTAATTTTGTGACTAGGGGGCAGTATTTTCATTTTTGGAAAAATAACGTTCCCGTAGTAAACGGGATATTTTGTCAGGACAAGATGCTACAATATGCATATAATTGACAGCTTAGGATAGAAAACACTTTTTCCAAAACTGTAAAAATATTGTCTGTGAGTATAACAGAACTGATTTTGCAGGCGAAAGCCTGAGAAAATCAAATCCGGAAGTACCTCATGTTTTGAAAGCGCTGCGTTCCAATGCGTCCCTATTGAGCAGTGAATGGGCTATCAACCAGATTACTTTTTCTCCATATTCCCAAGGTGTCTACAGCATTGTGACGAAGTTTTATGCATTTATGTTGAAGAATACCCGTAAGCGGCTACATTGCGCAACTGGTCACCTGATGGCTCCCTGAGTGATTCTCGCGTAAAATAGGTAGCCATTATTCCAATTGGTCCTACTGAAAAACCAATTGTCCCGGTGGATATATTATCGAATAGATATTTGAAAAACGCCTTGATTATAAACAAAGTTTGCCATGTTTCTGTCGATATTATGGAGCTAATTTGGAATATTTTTCGGTGTTTTCGTGACTGCAATTTCCGGGCGATTTCTCAGCCAAACGTGAAGAACAAACGGAGCTATTTCGCCTACAAAAATAATATTTTTGGAAAAAAGGAACATTGGCTATCTAACTGGGAGTCTCATGAGTGAAAACATCCGAAGCTCATCAAAGGTAAAATATTTAATTAGATTGCTTTTCTGATTTCCGTGACCAAGTTACCTGCTGCTAGCTAGACAAAATGCTATGCTAGGCTATCAATAAACTTACACAAATGGTTGTCTAGCTTTGGCTGTAAAGCATATTTTGAAAATCTGAGATGACAGGGTGATTAACAAAAGGCTAAGCTGTGTCTCAATATATTTCACTTGTGATTTTCATGAATAGGAATATTTTCTAGGAATATTTATGTCCGTTGCGTTATGCTAATTAGTGTCAGTCGATGATTACGCTCCCTCATGCGGGATGGGGAGTCACTAGAGGTTATTAAGAACATTACCTAGAGGTTATTGACTTTTAATTTACTGCTTCCGAAGTAGATTCCGACTCAACATTACTTACTCAGTATTGGGTTGGATGGTATTTCTAGATTTCTTTGTTCTGCAGGTTTTAGTTTGCTATATGTTTTTTCTTGATCGTCCTTGGTTGTAAGAAACCATTGTAATTTTGTCCAAAATCAAGATTATAGGTGGTTTGTAATTTTGATTTGTTGTGAAAGTTTTTATATATACAGTTGAAGTTGGAAGTTTACATACACTTAGGTTGGAGTAATTATTAAAACTAGTTTTTCAACCACTCCACAAATTTCTTGTTAACAAACTATAGTTTTGGCAAGTCAGACAGGACATCTACTTTGTGCATGACACAAGTAATTTTTCCAACAATTGTTTACAGACAGATTATTTCACTTATAATTCAAATTCAAAGTGTCTCTTTGCTTGACATCATGGGAAAATCAAAAGAAATCAGCCAAAATGTTGTATACCTCCACAAGTCTGATTCATCCTTGGCAGCAATTTCCAAATGCCTGAAGGTACCACATTCACCTGTACAATCAATAGTACGCAAGTATAAGCACCATGGACAACTCAGCCCTCGTACTTCTCGGGAAGGAGACGCATCTATCTCCTAGAGTTCAACGTACTTTGGTTTTGAAAAGTGCAAATCAATCCCAGAGCAACAGCAAAGGACCTTGTGAAGATGCTGGAGGAAACAGGTACAAAAGTATCTATATCCACAGTAAAACAAGTCCTATATCTACATAACCTGAAAGACCGCTCAGCAAGGAAGAAGCCACTCCTCCAAAACTGCCATAAAAAAGCCAGACTACAGTTTGCAGCTGGACATGGGGACAAATATCGTACTTTTGGGAGAAATGTCCTCTGGTCTGATTAAATATAACTGTTTGGCCATAATGACATCATTATGTTTGGAGGAAGAAGGGGAAGGCTTGCAAGCCGAAGAACACCATCCCAACTGTGAAGCACAGGGTGGCAGCATCATGTTGTGGCGGTGCTTTGTTGCAGGAGGGACTGGTGCACTTCACAAAATAGAAAGCATCATGAGAAAGGGAAATTATGTGGATATATTGAAGCAACATCTCAAGACATCAGTCAGGAAGTTAAAGCTTGGTCGCAAATGGATCTTCCAAATGGACAATAACCCCAAACATACTTCCAAAGTTGTGGCAAAATGGCTTAAAAAAGTAAAAGTATTGGATTGGCCATCACAAATCCCTGACCTCAATCCTATAGAAAATTTGTGGGCAAAACGGAAAAAGCATGTGCGAGCAAGGAGGCCTACAAACTTAGTCAGTTACACCAGCTCTGTCAGGAGGAATGGGCCAAAATTCACCCAACTTATTGTGGGAACCTTGTGGAAAGCTGCACAAAACATTTGCCCGAAGTTAAACAATTTAAAGGCAATGCTACCAAATACTAATTGAGTGTATGTAAACTTCTGAGCACCTGGGATTGTGATGAAAGAAAGGAAAGCTGAAATAAATCATTCTCTGTAATATTATTCTGACATTTCACATTATAAAAATAAAGTGGTGATCCTAACTGACCTAAGAAAGGGAATTTTAACTAGGATTAAATGTCAGGAATTGTGAAAAACTGAGTTTAAATGTGTTTGGCTAAGGTGTATGTATACTTCCGACTTCATCTGTAAATCCTTTGGAAAAAAATCTAAATTGATCTTCGTTTATCCAACTCTAATTCACATGACCTCTCTCTCTCTCTCTCTCTCTCTCTCTCTCTCTCTCATATATATTTATGTCTCACTGTGTGTGTGTATGCGTGTGTGAGAGAGAGTGCGACAGTATGCTTATCTCTTGCAGACAGATCAATGGTGGAGAACCGCTAAGCCTACACACACTGAACGGGCTGTATTAACTAACACAGAGAATGGTTGTCGATCTCTGACCGCTCTCTGTTCATGTGTGGTCTCTTACACCACTCTCAATCATTCGGTCATTTAAGTATATCACAAATAATACAACGTCCTCTTTATGTAATGCAGGCTTCAAAGTCACTAGAGTTCAGTCCCATTCAAACCTATTCTACCTACTGTACCGTCTCGTACAGTACTGATCTTAAGATTTAAACATGGCTCACTCGCTGTCAATCACATAATACTTTTCACTTTCATGACGTTGTCAAAGAGCAGAGTGGAATCAAAGAGTAGGCCCATTAATAATAAAACACTCATCTAATCAAGTCTGAACAATACATGCAAGATCCAAATGACATTTTGGGCTAAGAACTTGGAACCCACAGTCATAGAACTCCCTCTACATTTACAGTTATGACAACAGACAGAGTCAAAAACACAGAATTAACCTACCATTTTAAATTAACATTTTCCCCAAGTCAAGACGGTAGTGTCAGGGAGAGTTATGATGTTGACATAAAGATGACACATGAGGGGGAAGAATTTTGACCTATTTTCAGTAGACAACTAATCACACATGACAAGATCTATTACAGTGACTGTCTCTCGTTCTACCTCTCTCTCTCCATAGCTGTCTCTGCCTCCTCCTTTTTTTCTCACTCTTTCCCTCCACCTCTGACCTTCTCTATCCAATCTCCCGACTATTGTATGTTCTGGCAAGCTCCTTCTCTCTCTACATCTTGGAATCTTTGTATACAGACTCTCAATCTCTCCCTCCCTTTCTTTCTCTGTAATGATGATACATCTCTCATACTGGGGCGCCCCTCTCTTCTTCTTTCTGCTTTGATGTGCACTCTGATAGGTCAAGGATCAGGCCGTGGCTGCTCTGTGAATGGATGTTTATCCAGGGGGAGAGAAAGAGAGTTGTGACCCAGGGGGACAGCACCTCATTAGGACTGGCTATGAGAGGGATTATAAAGAGAGACCTGAGAGAGACGGGTATGGAGAGATAGTGAGGGGTATGGAGAGATAGAGGTAGGGATTGAAAGACATGAGAGAAAGGAAGAGTGGAGAGATAGAGGGACATGGAGATTTACCTGAGAGAGCAACCTGGACTCAGGGGCAGACAAAGCATAGTAAACGTAAACTCTCCCTCAATTTATTGTGTATGGTATGTAGTCAGACAGTTACAAGGATGCACTTTCATGCTAGGTTTAGGACCTCATAAAATGATCTACTTTGACTTAGATACAATACAACCTCTAAAACAATGCATGCATTTGACTTGGTGAAAATCAGTTTGAAAGGAGGAGTGGAGAGATAGAAGGAAATGGCTTGGAGATATATGAGAGAGAGGGAGGGTGGAGAGCAATACGTAGGGATAGAGAGACATGAGAGAGAGAGTGGAGAGAGGTATAGAGGGGTATGGAGAGCAATGAGAGGGAAGGAGGGGTGGATAGATAGAGGAGATGTAGAGAGAAGGGATCAGTAGAGGGGGATTGAGAGAGAGAAGGAGAGACTAAGTAATGGGTCGACAGAAGACATGGAAGAGGACGAGGGTAAAGAGATGAGAACATTTCACAAAGACCACAACAAAAGCAGAAACACAAACACAACCTCAAGAACAACACATGATCTGAAGACCAGAGAAAATATCTTCACTGCACCATTCAAATGGTCAAACACAGGAATTGGCCTAGAGCAGAGTACAGTATTAGGGTAAAAACCAGGGCTATGATATGGGATCTCTTCTTTTGATCTTTAAAACAAAGCAGATGGAGAAAGAGGATAAAGATAACACAATATCCATCACTACCCCATCACGCCTCACACTATCAACACCCATCACTACTCCATCACACCTCACTCTATCAACACCCATCACTATTCCATCACACCTCACTCTATCAACACCCATCACTACTCCATCACACCTCACTCTATCAATACCCATCACTACTCCATCACGCCTCAAACTATCAATACCCATCACTACCCCATCACACCTCACTCTATCAACACCCATCACTACCCCATCACGCCTCACACTATCAATACCCATCACTACTCCATCACACCTCACACTATCAATACCCATCACTACTCCATCACGCCTCACGCCTCACACTATCAACACCCATCACTACTCCATCACACCTCACTCTATCAACACCCATCACTACTCCATCACACCTCACTCTATCAACACCCATCACTACTCCATCACGCCTCACACTATCAACACCCATCACTACTCCATCACGCCTCACACTATCAACACCCATCACTACTCCATCACACCTCACTCTATCAACACCCATCACTACTCCATCACACCTCACTCTATCAACACCCATCACTACTCCATCACGCCTCACACTATCAACACCCATCACTACTCCATCACGCCTCACACTATCAACACCCATCACTACTCCATCACACCTCACTCTATCAATACCCATCACTACTCCATCACACCTCACTCTATCAATACCCATCACTACCCCATCACGCCTCACACTATCAACACCCATCACTACTCCATCACACCTCACTCTATCAACACCCATCACTAATCCATCACGCCTCACTCTATCAACACCCATCACTACTCCATCACACCTCACTCTATCAACACCCATCACTACTCCATCACACCTCACTCTATCAACACCCATCACTAATCCATCATGCCTCACTCTATCAACACCCATCACTACTCCATCACACCTCACTCTATCAATACCCATCACTACTCCATCACACCTCACTCTATCAATACCCATCACTACCCCATCATGCCTCACACTATCAACACCCATCACTACTCCATCACACCTCACTCTATCAATACCCATCACTACTCCATCACACCTCACTCTATCAATACCCATCACTACCCCATCACGCCTCACACTATCAACACCCATCACTACTCCATCACACCTCATTCTATCAATACCCATCACTACCCCATCATGCCTCACACTATCAACACCCATCACTACTGCATCACACCTCACTCTATCAATACCCATCACTAACCCATCACGCCTCACACTATCAACACCCATCACTACTCCATCACACCTCACTCTATCAATACCCATCACTACCCCATCACACCTCACTCTATCAATACCCTTCACTACTCCATCACACCTCACTCTATCAACACCCATCACTACCCCATCACACCTCACTCTATCAATACCCATCACTACCCCATCACGCCTCACACTATCAACACCCATCACTACTCCATCACACCTCAGTCTATCAATACCCATCACTACCCCATCATGCCTCACACTATCAACACCCATCACTACTGCATCACACCTCACTCTATCAATACCCATCACTAACCCATCACGCCTCACACTATCAACACCCATCACTACTCCATCACACCTCACTCTATCAATATCCATCACTACCCCATCACACCTCACTCTATCAATACCCATCACTACTCCATCACACCTCACTCTATCAATACCCATCACTACTCCATCACACCTCACTCTATCAATACCCATCACTACTCATCACGCCTCACACTATCAACACCCATCACTACTCCATCACACCTCACTCTATCAATACCCATCACTACTCCATCACACCTCACTCTATCAATACCCATCACTACCCCATCACGCCTCACACTATCAACACCCATCACTACTCCATCACACCTCACTCTATCAATACCCATCACTACCCCATCACGCCTCACACTATCAACACCCATCACTACTCCATCACACCTCACTCTATCAATACCCATCACTACCCCATCACGCATCACACTATCAACACCCATCACTACTCCATCATGCCTCACACTATCAATACCCATTGCTATTCCATCACGCCTCAGACTATCAACACCCATCACTACTCCATCACACCTCACTCTATCAATACCCATCACTACTCCATCACACCTCACACTGTCAATACCCATTACTATTCCATCACGCCTCACACTATCAATATCCATCACTACTCCATCACGCCTCACACAATCAATACCCATCACTACTCCATCACTTCTCACAATATCAATACCCTTCAAATCTCCATCACGCCTCACACTATCAATATCCATCACTACTCCATCACGCCTCACACTATCAACACCCATCACTACTCCATCACGCCTCACTCTATCAATACCCATCACCACTCCATCACACCTCACACTATCAACACCCATCACTACTCCATCACACCTCACTCTATCAATACCCATCACTACCCCATCACGCATCACACTATCAACACCCATCACTACTCCATCATGCCTCACACTATCAATACCCATTGCTATTCCATCACGCCTCACACTGTCAATACCCATTACTATTCCATCACGCCTCACACTGTCAATACCCATTACTACTCCATCACACCTCACACTGTCAATACCCATCACTACTCCATCACGCCTCACACGATCAACACCCATCACTACTACATCACGCCTCACACTGTCAATACCCATCACTACTCCATCACGCCTCACACTGTCAATACCCATCACTACTCCATCACGCCTCACACGATCAATACCCATCACTACTCCATCACGCCTTACACAATCAATACCCATCGCTACTCCATCACGCCTCACATGATCAACATCCATCACCACTCCATCACGCCTCACACTATCAATACCCATCACCACTCCATCCCGCCTCACTAAGTGTAAATTATACTGTTGTAGAATATGGTATGAGTCAGACAAATGAAACAGAGAGACACTGAAACAGATGAGAAGCTTTGAACTGGAAGACTGTATAATTGGTGTTGTTGGATGCCATACACGTGGGTGGGGAGACTGTCTGGCCTGCTTCTCATTTTGCATCTAGTAGAAGTGTATACTCCACTATTGATCTGCAGGAAAATCTAATTGAAATAGAAAAACACAGATTTAACAATATAAAATGGTTTTGTGCCAACAGATTGTGCTCAGTCCGAAAAATAATTCAGCATGGTTGATAGAAATTCCCATTAAAATAAAGATGAAACCACAAAATCCAGACTTGCCTGTGTGAACAGAGCAGTATAAGAACCTGGGGTGGGTCTCAGAGCAGATTGCTAAAAGAAGAGGATCCTTACAAACACATGAACCCACACATGCACGCATGCACCACACGTGCATACACACAAACGCACGCGCCCGCATACACCATGCATTCATTTTTGATGCAGTGTCTGTTTCAGTGGGTTCTACAGTGGCATGTTCAGTCTTTGCCATGTGTTGTCACTGAGCAAAGGAATCAACAAGGAATTTGATGCCTCTATCCATCTCAAGCTGCTTGTTTCAAGCTCAGGAAATGGATAAGGGTGTATAAGATAGAGTGCTTTGATGCTGTGGAGTTGTTTGGCCATTGTTTGCTTAACTGAGATAACACTGATCCCGTCTCTCTGATGCTGCCTTTGAACATCAACCCCAGCTGGGATCTTGACTTATCCACCACCCATACGGTTCTGTAGATCCTTAGACTGGGGCAGAGAGAGAGAGATGAAGAGAGATGGCATGAAAGGGCATTGAATGGCAAGGCAGAGAATCAAACCAATCGGTTCCAGAACCACTCTAGACTTGAATCACCATATTCTAGAACCAGACTTTGGGATGAAACCATTTTGTTATGGAACCAGACTCAAGAACCAAACCACTGTGTTCTAGAATCAGACTAGAACCAGACCACTGTGTTCTAGAATCAGGCTCAAGAACCAAACTACTGTGTTCTAGAATCAGACCACTGTGTTCTAGAATCAGACTCTAGAACCAAACCACTGTGTTCTAGAATCAGACTCTAGAACCAGACCACTCTTTTCCAGACCCAGCCTGTAGAATCAAAACACCATATTCTAGAATCATACTCTAAAACCAAACCTCTGTTCTAGAACCAAACCACACTGTTAGAACCAGACTCAAGAACCAAACCACTTTCTTCTAGAATCAGTTACTAGAAACAAACCACACTGTTCTAGAATCAGACAGTTGATTCAAAGAAACCCTGTCTGTAAACCTAACATTGTTGTGTATGACACTGATCCAGGCCAAACTCAGATTATGCGTTAATCCACTCAAACTATGAACAGATTTTTCACTAACTGGATTACGATTTCCCTTCATGCAAAAGTACCTATAGCCTCTATATATAGTGTGTGAAGACGTAACAGAGAACGTATTCACTTTTCTCATTTTTCCCCTTCATCACACAAGAGTAGAGAGCTTTCCTTCAATCCCACTTTCCTTCAATCCCACAAGGACACCGCACTGTGCATAAACACATTGACTCCATCTCTGTCTCGCAGGAGTATAGAGGTTTCTCTTGTGATGTTTGGAGTCCACAATATCATTAGCTAGTGTCATCGAGGACCATTGTAATACCTTTAACAATGCTTGTTAAAGGTATTACTTTTAAATCTTATTTCACACACACACTGGAAACATTTGCTCTTGATAGTGATGAGTCTTTGGATCGAGAGAGAGAGCATAAGAGCCAGAAAGAAAGTGAGAGACAAGGGAAGAACATGAGAGATAGTAGATAGAGTGTAAAGGGAAAAAAAGGGAAAAAAGAAACAAAAGAAATGAAGAAAGAGATATGGCGACAAATCTAAAATACAGAGACAACAAGAGAAATATAATTTCATGGAGAGAGGGAGAGATATTGAGAGAGGGAGAGAGGAAACAATAGAAATATAGTTTCATGGAGAGAGGGAGAGATATTGAGAGAGGGAGTGAGGAAACAAGAGAAAGATAGTTTCATGGAGAGAGGGAGAGATATTGAGAGAGGGAGAGAGGAAACAAGAGAAAGATAGTTTCATGGAGAGAGGGAGAAATATTGAGAGAGGGAGAGAGGGAACAAGAGAAAGGTAGTTTCATGGAGAGAGGGAGAGATATTGAGAGAGGGAGAGAGGGAACAAGAGAAAGATAGTTTCATGGAGAGAGGGAGATATATTGAGAGAGGGAGAGAGGAAACAAGAGAAAGGTAGTTTCATTTAGTGAGATATTGAGAGGGAAAGAGAGAACAAGAGAAAGATGGTTTAATGGAGAGAGAGAGATACTAAGAGAGGGAGAGAGAGAACAAGAGAAAGATAGTTTCATGGAGAGAGATACTAAGAGAGGGATTGAGAGAACAAGAGGAAGATTGTTTCATGGAGAGGGAGATACTAAGAGAGGGAGAGAGAGAACAAGAGAAAGAGTTTCATGGAGAGAGAGAGAGAGAGCTATTGAGAGAGGGAGAGAGGGAACAAGACAAAGATAGTTTCATGGAGAGAGATAGAGATATTGTGAGAGGGAGAGAGGGAACAAGAGAAAGGTAGTTTCATGGAGAGAGATATTGAGAGGGAAAGAGAGAACAAGAGAAAGATAGTTTCATGGATAGAGAGAGATACTAAGTGAGGGAGAGATTACAAGATAAAGAGTTTCATGGAGAGAGAGAGAGATATTGAGAGAGGGAGAGAGAGAACAAGAGAAAGAGTTTCATGGAGAGGGAGAGAAAGAGAGAGAGCAAGAGAAAATATATTGACGGAGAGGGGGGATAGAGAGAGAGATCTCAACAGACACCAGCTGGGGTTAACCCCACTAATCCCAACAGAACAGTCAGCTGATTAGATGTGTCCTTTTCTCACAAGATTAAAAGTTGTGATAAAACCTTCAACCCAAACCAAAATCAATTTTTCCCGGGCGCTATATTCACAAGAAATATCTCTTCCTGACTCACTCCTTTACCCTTTTCTCTTTCTAACCTTTGCAAGTCGGGGGCTGTGAAGCGAAATCCAAATACAACCTCAATTAATTTCCCTTTTTTTCATAAAACTATAAATAAATACATCTTAAACAAACATATCTTATCTAAACATGTAAATATAACATTTTGATATGTAATCCCTTTGGTCACCTTTGGGTTCAAGCGGAGGCTGCTTGGTATTTCTTATTACGGAAGAGCTCTGGGCTCGGCCTGAGGCAGACCAAAATACATCTGACACCATGGGGACCAAAGTGGATCAGTGGATTTACAGCAACTGCTCGATTTGATCTTGTCAAAATATTAATTTGCCATCAAATGGAGCTGTGGTTGTGCTTTGTTCTATGCGACATTTTTCAAATCCCTGGATGACCAGAAAAGCCCTACTTGGAAAGCAGAAGAGTGCTTGAGAGGGAAGAAGAAGAAGAAATTGAAATGGGATTGTAATCAAACAAGCCTCCTAGCAACAACCTCAGACCTCACATTAACAATTAATGTCCAGGGACTCAAAGTGTTTGTCATTCCTTTAATCAAAAGAAGATCACGCTAAATTGAGCTCTTGGGCTCCTGTAGAGAAGCCATTTGTTTTTAATCCTCCTTGTTCTTGTTTGGGGTGGTAGTGTTGTGGTGTTTCTGTATCGTGAAGGCATATTTGCCCCCCTGTCCACCTAAAGGAATCTTTATTGGCTGATGGGGGGATGGGGGAGGGGGATGGGGGGGTATAAATGTCAAATTTCAATGCTTAAATTTAGGCATTAATCCTGAATGGTTAAGGTAAGGGCCAAGGTTTGGGTTAGAGTTCAAACATAATGTTTAGACGTTCATTCTGAATGGTTAAGATAAGGGCCAAGGTTTGGGTTAGAGTTCAAACATAATGTTTAGACGTTCATTCTGAATGGTTAAGGTAAGGGCCAAGGTTTGGGTTAGGGTTAAAAAAACAAAGACAGAAAAATGAGTGCCTCGCACTGGGATTGAACACACAATCGTTGGAGATGGTGCTCTAGTGGCCGTTTAGAAGGCTTCTCCCGAAGTGGATCTCCAGTGACCTGGCTGGTGTGTATTTCTGCATGTGTGAGTCTCACCATCTCAAAGTGGTGGAAAAAGTCAATTGTCATACTTGAGTAAATGTTAAGATACCTTAATAGAAAAAAGCAAAACCCCATAAAAAATTAATTGAGTAAAAGACAAAAAGTATTTGGTTTTAAATATACTCAAGTATCATCACGTAAATGTAATTGCTAAAATGTACAGGACCTAAGTATCAAATGTACAAGAACCAGTATAACACATTTCAAATTCTTTATTTTAAGCTAAGCAGACGGACACATTTTAGAGTTTTTATTTATTTACGGATAGCCAGGGGCACGCTCCAACTCCCAGACATAATTTACAAATGTAGTATGTGTTTAGTGAGTCCTCCAGATCAGAGGCAGTAGGGATGACCAGGGATATTCTTTTGCTACGTGTGTGAATTAGACCATTTTCCTGTCCTGCTAAGCATTCAAAATGTAACGAGCACTTTTGGGTGTCAGGGACAATGTATGGAGTAAAAAGTACACAATTGTCTTTAGGAATGTAGTGAAGTAAAAGTAAAAGTAGTCAAAAATATTAATAAAGGCTATTAATAAAGTAAAGTACAGATACCCCAAAAAACGACTTAAGTAGTACTTTAAAGTATTTTTACTTCAGTACTTTACGCCACTGCCCAACAGTCTACAACACCCACCTTGGAAGCCATTTTGTACTACAACCTTCCACTCACAACACATCATTAGAGAGAAACCTAATTTCACTACCAGTGCTGCTGCTAGCTTGACTCTTAACTAAGGCAATCACGGCAAACACATTAGCACAGGAATTCAACTCAGAGAAGAACAGGTCCTGGGAGAACAGGCAGCTAGAACTAATCACATCAAACACTCACACTCACACACACACACATTCAATTGCAAACATGCAAGCACGCACGCACACGCAGACAAACACACACACATTCACGAGTATTAACCGCAAGCTAGAAGGCGACATGGGGTAGAACAGTAGAACACCCCAACTAAATTGGATTGAGAGTGTCATCCAATATGGAACAAGCGTTAATGTTCTACCAATGAAATGAAACAGCGAGTCAGCCAACACCGCTCTGCACTGATACTCTGTAAAAAGAGAGAGTGGCAGTTGAAAAATGAGGAACGCGCTTTTTGGTGAATAAACAATTGAGATTCACCACGGATGAGAGAGCAAGGCGACAGAGAGAGGAAGAAAAGAAAGAAGCTTACACAGAGATACATGATATTTCGTTTACACACCCACTGTACCATCATCAGCGTCTCCAACATGAGATTCAAATAATACATGTACATGTGTATGCAGCAGCGGGGAACTGCCTGCTAGGCCTTCAGAGAAGCCTAAGGATGTATACAATCTCTATTTTGATCTTTACAATCATTTGAATGATCTTTTGTTTTCATCCCTTCCGTTTGTGTTGGAAATAGAACGGTTAATACCCTAGAGAAAAACATATCTAATCAGGATTTTTCTTTGTTGGTCTCTGAGTGGGAAAATCTAGCTAGTTCAGCCAGCCATTGGCTAGGTCTTCAGAAGCTGGACAGAAGGCCTCTGCCATTGAAGGGGTTCGATAAATTTTTGTCGGGCACATGTGTAGGCGTGTTTTGCATTGGCTGAAAGTGGATGGCATTCGATTTTGAACCGGGCTAACTCTCGGGCGTGAGTCAGGTGCACCGGTCAAAGCCCATGGCAAAGTCGATTCAAAACAGTGACGTAATTAAGAATGTGTAGTAATTAATAGGATTCTGTGTTTTCCCATGTAAAAGTGATGCTTTTAATAAAAATGCTTTCTCTGCCTTTCCAATGAAAAATGGTTCTGAAATTCAAACATTTATTTTATTGAAATAGATGTTGTATGTTTCTAGACAATTCACCATGAGAGGGACAAAATGATAGAGGGCACAGATTACTGTACGATTTGAGAATGGTGCTACACCCTCCCGCTTTTGCCAGATGACGCAGATTTCTGGAGTGACAGTGGAATGAACCTATCGTATTTTGACTTGCAATGGGTAGGACCGTTTAAACCCCTAAGGTTGATATATTAACCCTAGAAGAAATGAAATTAGCAAAATAAAAAATCCACTTATAAATATGTACATTTAAGTTAGAGATATCTGATTTTTTTTGCATTGTATTTACCTCAATATACTGCATCCGTCTATGTTGCACTTCTGCATCAGCAATGAAAGGTTACAGACTTAGAGCTGTGTTTTTTAGACCGTGTTACTAGGGCTCTTACAGTGACCGTATTACCGCCACACCGGCGGTCACGAGTCATGATGACAGTCAAATTCCATGTGACCGTTTAGTTGGTAATTAGGCTTCTTGAAGCTCTGATGCTGCTGATGGTCATTAGTAGCCTACCAAACTTGCTAACTGCCTGGTACTCAGCGCTCTATTGTCCCTTTAATCACTCTGACATCAATGAAAATGTATTCGAAAATCTAATCAGGTATTTCATGATAGCCCACGAGCTCATGTTGCACAATATTACTAAACTGGCATTCATACACAGCAGGTGAGTTTCAAGCTTGGGGAAGATCATTTTCACCATAAAAATGCACCTTTATAAAAAAGCATTAATAATTGCACTTATTGTCACTTTTGAGAATGGCGTTTTCCTGCTAATGGAACATTTGCTCTGATAGCCTAATGCCATGTTCACATTGCTGCACTTATAATATGAAGAAATGGCCTCATAGTTTGTCAACATTTAAAGGCAGCAGACTCTAAGGTGAAGGGTAGAGTATCAGGTGGTAGCCAGCTAGTAACACTGACTATCGTTCATGGCAAGGGACTGGACTGGAGATATGCTTAGGGTTATAGGTCAGGTTTAGGGTTAGGGTGAGGGTTAGGGGTTAGGGCTTCAGGGCCTGAGCAACAGGCAGTTTACTTTGGGAACGTTAGTCATTTCATCGGAAATTGAGAAAAAAGGGGCCTAGCCCTAAGAAAGCAAAACATTCTGATCTGTTGTGTCATCCTCATTGCTTAAAAACTTTTTTGATGCTAGTGCGTTGTATTAATTTGGGATCTATCTCATCCCACAACTGTCCCAGACTATGTTTGAAATATTTATTTCTCACACAGAATAGAATAGGTAAACTTTTGTGCTATGGTGAAAGTAGATTGACATAGGCTAGTGCTTTGGCTGTTCGTTAGGCCTATTCATCTCGTTGGCTGATAAAAAGTAAATGTGGACAGCTCTTCCAGTATCTTCAATATGCGCCTGGGAATTGGATAAGGACTCAGGCAAATGCGCCCCCCGATGTGTCTGTCTTCACTTTTAGCCCGTGGGAACGCCCCGATCACGTAATGAAGAGCCATTTGAGTGGGAAGTGCTTTTGGAATTATAATTATTCTAATCAGCTCAATGGCACAAAGGCTGATGGCCGCAAAAGACAAAAAAAAAGGGGATGCCGCCGGAAAATTCAAGGCATTATCAAGTGCTTGTCAAATTGTGAATTAGAGACTGATGAAGTGTGTACAGCCTGTGCAAAAAACAAAGCAAAGGTCATGCCTTATGCAACTTGAAGGTATAAAAAATCTAAACATATAGCCCAACGTTTGTATCACTAACTAATTGCAAAAACAACTCTAAATTAAGCACATAGGAGTACCTGAATCTTTGTTAATTGCTCAACAAAGAATAAACACACAAAGCGTATATAACAAAGTATTGAGATAAACTTTTGTTATTGACCAAATACTTATTTTCCACCACAATTTACAAATAAATTCATTAAAAATCCTACAATGTGATTTTCTGGATTTTTTTAACAATTTTGTCTGTCATAGTTGAAGTGTACCTATTATGAAAATTATAGGCCTCTCTCATCTTTTTAAGTGGGAGAACTTGCACAATTGGTGGCTGACTAAATACTTTTTTGCCCCACTGTATATATATATATGTTTCCTGATCTGTCTTATAGATAGGACAGACACTTCAGAACAAACTTCCTTTAGATTATTTTTGGGGCACTATCTGTTGTAAATCTGTTATTCAATATGTTTGTATGGGCTAATAGCAGTAAGGCCAAAGATAAACTCGCAATAAAATATATATACATATTATATATTTCTATTCATACTTCAAGGGGTCTTAACATTCAAAATCAAATAGCAAAATTAACCTTGGTATGACAATCCCCCCCTACCCCCACAGGCTAAGACAGGGCTTAGACTCTTATGAATTTTAAAAAAAGTGACATATCTAGGCTTTCTCGAAGGCCTAGCCACGTTACTACTGAGAGCTCAAGATCAAATAATCAGTGACACAGGCAGTAGTTTTCTCACGCTGGCGCTAGAAACATTAACTAGCTTGTGTTGTAGTAGTGTGACAATGGCGACAGCGGCTGCTGTCATCAACTTCAAGGTGGATGTTGTTGCTAATCTGTTACCTTTAACCTTTTCAAGATTAACTTTCAAACTTATTTCAAACTATGTTTACAAATGTTCATCATCTGGTAAGTGGCATGCTTTTTTGTGGCAGCTCGGGTGCTAGCTATCTCTTTGGAAATAAAGACTGTGAAACATTGTTGCATTTAAACTTTAGATCACCGGTTAGTGTCATAAACATGAACAAATATATTTGCAATGGGAATATCTTTTGTTAAGGTTTGTTCATTTCATTTTGGAAATGGCTGTGCTTTATTATTGTTCTGATTTCATGGGACCGACGGGAGTGAATGATCTGCTTATTCTTCGGTCTCTCCTTCAGCATCATGGAGTGCACAGGTATTACGGTCACTGTCCTTTCAGCACCACGAGCCTGTTACCGTTGATGTGACACTGTTGTTGTTGCTATTGGAGACAGTGTGATAGTGGTGTTAGGCTACCATAGGTTGTGTAAACATGATCACATTATTCATTATCACATTATTATTGTCACATTATTCTACTCTGTGTGTCATGTTGTGTCCGTGCCGGTTCTGTCTCTGTCTGAGGCAGCCCGAAGCGCGGCCAGGCCAGTTTGATTAATTCATAATGTCATCAAAAAGCATTTCTCTCCCTTCACTAAAACTAGACTGGTCAGACTACAAAATGTATCATGTCGAGTGCATGAAGTGATGTTGTGTTTTCTGTTTTATTCTAGTTTGATACAACGTATTGGAAGAGTTTTGCCCCTTTGAAGACCTGGGTCCTATAGTCACGTTTCGCCACTGATATGCAGACATAATGCATAGAAACACCAAACATACACTAATACACTCTATACATTGCCTTGCGAAAATATTCGGCCCCCTTGAACTTTGCGACCTTTTGCCACATTTCAGGCTTCAAACGTAAAGATATAAAACTGTATTTTTTGTGAAGAATCAACAACAAGTGGGACACAATCATGAAGTGGAACGACATTTATTGGATATTTCAAACTTTTTAAACAAATCAAAAACTGAAAAATTGGGCGTGCAAAATTATTCAGCCCCTTTATTTTCAGTGCAGCAAACTCTCTCCAGAAGTTCAGTGAGGATCTCTGAATGATCCAATGTTGACCTAAATGACTAATGATGATAAATACAATCCACCTGTGTGTAATCAAGTCTCCGTATAAATGCACCTGCACTGTGATAGTCTCAGAGGTCCGTTAAAAGCGCAGAGAGCATCATGAAGAACAAGGAACACACCAGGCAGGTCCGAGATACTGTTGTGAAGAAGTTTAAAGCCGGAATTGGATACAAAAAGATTTCCCAAGCTTTAAACATCCCAAGGAGCACTGTGCAAGTGATAATATTGAAATGGAAGGAGTATCAGACCACTGCAAATCTACCAAGACCTGGCCGTCCCTCTAAACTTTCAGCTCATACAAGGAGAAGACTGATCAGAGATGCAGCCAAGAGGCCCATGATCACTCTGGATGAACTGCAGAGATCTACAGCTGAGGTGGGAGACTCTGTCCATGGGACAACAATCAGTCGTATATTGCACAAATCTGGCATTCATGGAAGAGTGGCAAGAAGAAAGCCATTTCTTAAAGATATCCATAAAAAGTGTTGTTTAAAGTTTGCCACAAGCCACCTGGGAGACACACCAAACATGTGGAAGAAGGTGCTCTGGTCAGATGAAACCAAAATTGAACTTTTTGGCAACAATGCAAAACGTTATGTTTGGCGTAAAAGCAACACAGCTCATCACCCTGACCACACCATCCCCACTGTCAAACATGGTGGTGGCAGCATCATGGTTTGGGCCTGCTTTTCTTCAGCAGGGACAGGGAAGATGGTTAAAATTGATGGGAAGATGGATGGAGCCAAATACAGGACCATTCTGGAAGAAAACCTGATGGAGTCTGCAAAAGACCTGTGACTGGGACGGAGATTTGTCTTCCAACAAGACAATGATCCCAAAACATAAAGCAAAATTTACAATGGAATGGTTCAAAAATAAACATATCCAGGTGTTAGAATGGCCAAGTCAAAGTCCAGACCTGAATCCAATCGAGAATCTGTGGAAAGAACTGAAAACTGCTGTTCACAAATGCTCTCCATCCAACCTCACTGAGCTTGAGCTGTTTTGCAAGGAGGAATGGGAAAAAATGTCAGTCTCTCGATGTGCAAAACTGATAGAGACATACCCCAAGCGACTTACAGCTGATGGCGCTACAAAGTATTAACTTAAGGGGGCTGAATAATTTTGCACGCCCAATTTTTCCGTTTTTGATTTGTTAAAAAAGTTAGAAATATCCAATAAATGTCGTTCCACTTCATGATTGTGTCCCACTTGTTGTTGATTCTTCACAAAAAAATACAGTTTTATATCTTTATGTTTGAAGCCTGAAATGTTGCAAAAGGTCGCAAAGTTCAAGGGGGCCGAATACTTTCGCAAGGCACTGTATGTACACACGTACAGATGTAGGACCTTAATTTGATCACACTGTTGAAGGATACATTTCCTTTCCCTAAACACTCATACACACTTCCAGTGTGGAAGCATTACTCTCAGATGAGCTCAGAAATGCAATGTGGTGCTGACACCCAGACAAACAGGGGAGCCATGACACTGTTGTGGTGACACTGTTGTGGTGACACCATGACAGACAGGGAAGCCAAGACACTGTGGTGGTGATACCATGACAGACAGGGAAGCCAAGACACTGTGGTGGTGATACCATGACAAACAGGGAAGTCAAGACACTGTGGTGGTGATACCATGACAGACAGGGAAGCCAAGACACTGTTGTGGTGATACCATGACAGACAGGGAAGTCAATACACTGTGGTGGTGATAACATGACAGACAGGGGAGCCAGGACACTGTGATGGTGACACCATGACAAACAGTCGAATGAGACCACTGTGGTGGTGACACCAAAACACACAGGGGAGCCAGGACACTGTGGTGGTGACACCATGATTGACAGGGGAGACAGGACACTGTGGTGGTGACACCATGACTGACAGGGGAGACAGGACACTGTGGTGGTGACACCATGACAAACAGGGGAGCCAGGACACTGTGGTGGTGACACCCTGCTAATTGTAGGCCTACTATAGAAAGAGATAAGAGCAAAAAAAATGAATTTATTTTAAAGTCTCACTACTTTTAAGAGAAAAACAACAAAATGTGGTGTTTCTACATCCATAACAATTCTTAAACCATACCAGGAGACCACTTTTGAAGCCTGGGAATAATCGAAGAATGTTTTTGTTGTTGTTGTGTGTAGTAACCTTTTAATTCCAGTGTCCAGGTGCCTTGCACTGTCGTTTGGTTAGATGTGTTACTGTAGCATATGAGACGGAGTTAGCAAAATAGTTGTTAGCTCTTCAGATGTCCGCTCTTTCGAAATTTCAAATGTATATATTTCCATCTCTGTCCATAAAACCGCTCGCATGTGTGGTGCGCCAAAAATGTGAAGAAATACAAGTATATACAAGTATATCAACATTTTAAATTAAACATTCTGATCTGTTCCATCAGTATTATTAATTGATACGGTGTATACCTTGCCTACACTACTTTATATTCCTCTTGGGGATTAAGAAGTATATGCAATGCCCATGCAAAAATAAGTGGTTATACGGAGTATACCTGTGCATACCCTCCACGACAGCTCTGGACACATCTGTGCATTTTAAAATACCAACATACACATACATGTTCAATGAGCATCACACATTAAAACAAATGTATACATAAATGTATCCTCAATTGGAATGATATATCACAGCAGCGTACAAATGGACATCTCAGAGAGCATGAGTGAATCTAGTCAACTGAGCAGTGTAATGACTACTTAAGGCAAATAACTGTAGTTTGGAAGACCACTAATTGATTAAAACAGAATGTTTGAAACAAGCATATCTCATAATGTCTCACAAAATCATATCACTCTGAAACATCAGCAATGGAAGAAATGTCCTTGGCTGTGAATTTATCAGGCAAGCCAGGCAAGCACAAGCAGTCACGCTGTTGAAAAATGTAATAAAGTGTTATTTTGGGGGGGCACAAGTCTCTGGGCTCTCGAGGGGTTTCGCCTCTAAGCTAATGCAGAAGCCAGTTTGTGTGTGTGTGTGTGTGCTTGTGCTCACTCACAGTGTATGTGTGATTCACAGTTCAGTTCAAGATTCTCTGATCCTTCCTGCAGTACCCAGAGAACAGCATGCTATCCAGGGGTTAGCTCGTTTCTAATGTGATATCGATCGAACAGCATCCACCAGGGTACTAGTCCTTCTCAAGGTTTCAGAATAACTGAAACCCCTTCATGAAAAGACAGCAAACACAACACATCAGGGCCATCCAAAGTATGTAGTGCCTGAATCAGGGTGTGGGGATTCTCTGTCCAGTCGGATGAGCTGTGTTATGATTTGGGAGAGGGAGGATGGAGTGTGAAAGGTGTTTACTGGTAAATTAACACAAATTTGGACTTTGACAGATTGTAACTGACAGTAACCGCTGAGAGTGGGAGCTCTCATAACTAGAGCCCTGTGGAGGTCCCCTGGGACAGGTGCTACTCCCACACTGAGAAAACACTCTCACAAAGAGAGGAACACATACATACATACTGACTGACACACACATACAGTTTCCCATAAAAACCCTTGAACACACAGACAAACACGGTAACGCTTTATTTTAAGGGTCTGTCATAAACCATTTTTAAGGCAAATAAATTGTGTGTTCACCATTTGTTAATTACTCCCACATTTCTAACACATTTATTAATCATTAGTAAATTACTTTTGCAGTGCCTAATCTAAAGTAGGCACTATTAATACTTTACGTTTGAGTTATCAGTGTAATTTCTCACAAAAAGATGGGCATGCCATTGGTAGACATTCCTGCAGTAACTGGTAACAGAACAAGCACACAACCCAGGAAGCTGAACACCCTAGAGTTGATTGACGCACCGGTGTATCAGTCTAATTCACAGTACATATAAAACATATCCTCTGGGAAATCCATCCGTTTAAGCTCGAGATATCCACCAGTGTGTGGTGAAAGGTGGCAGAGCTCAAGCAACATTTTTCAGACCATGAGACATCCCAAAAATCAGTCTTAACATCCGAACCGTTTGGGTTAGAAACTAATGGGACTCCACTGAGTGAGATTCTCACAACAAGATGGTGTTCTCCGTGTTGCGATCATCAGAAGGTAACCAGTACTGGTTTAAAAAACAAATGTAAGCAGGATGTAGTTTTGTGCCTACCCAACTGTATGTTAAATACTGTATGCATAAACAAGTTTTTTTATACATCTCCTAGTTTCAGGACAGACACTGTAAAACCTTGTTTCTTATGATTAATGTTTTTTCTGAAACCTTTTGCCATTTATGAATGTGTTATTCAATGCTTTTCTAAGCATTTCTATCGGCCAAAATCTACATTTTATCAAATCATTTGTTCGTACCTAAAGGGGTCCTAAAATTCTAAATCACACAGCTAAAATGCTATACTAAACAAATAAGGAAATACATTGTAGAATAATAGTGAAGACATCAACACTATGAAAAAACACACATGGAATCATGAAGTAACCAAAAAAGTGTTAAACAAATCAAAATATATTTTATATTTGAGATTTCACGGTAGCTACTATTTGCCTTGATGACAGCTTTGCACCCTCTGACATTATCTCAACCAGCTTCACCTGGAATGCTTTTCCAACAGTCTTGCTTTTCCTTCACTCTGCGGTCCAACTCATCCCAAACCGGCAGCTGCTAAAACAACTCCAGTAGACTTGGTTTCTAGTGCCTGGCAGTTAACATAGAGGAGAAATGAGAGGAGTTAGATATCAGCAGTAAACAACCTTATACTCAGAGGTTCTGAAGCTAAGCACATCTTCTTCTAGACTTGCATGTGTGTGTGTGTGTGTGTGTGTGTGTGTGTGTGTGTGTGTGTGTTTGTTTGTTTGTGTGTGTGTATGCGTCGCACGTGTCCGTGCATGACTGTAGGTGAGTGGTGAAACGCCCAGGCTTGTATGTGCTTTTCCACATCTTCAAACCACATGTGAAAGAGAGTACATGTTTGTGTGTTTGCGAATCAAGTTGACAGGGTTTGTGCATTTTCTCATTTTCTGAGTGCATGTGGTGTGTGTGTGGGTGGGTAACTGCCAGAACACAGGCCGTTTCAATGTGATTATTTTTAGTCCCAAACTTTAAAGACATTAATCTAATAGAGCATGTTATTTTCTTTATCCTCCTCCTCACCTTTAAATGAGCTTTGTTACCCAGAATGCAGTGGGTTTTACCTCTTTGTGAATCATACTGTATATAAGACAGCACATCCCAGTACTTATTGGAAATTACATTTGTTCCAGAAGAGGTTTTACTTCAAAGTATTTATTCAAATCATAGTATGGAAGTATAGCAATGATTATCTTACACAATATTGAACTATAATAATTTCATATTAAGCAGTGACCAGTAGTCAATTTACTACTAGACCCAAAATCTAATATACTGTATAAAAGGCTGAGTTTGTCTGTAATTGTTCACGTGTGCAGTTCATATAACCATATAACCATTGACCATCAGTATAATTGGTGTTTGTAGTGAAATTATATTTCTATGTATTTCATTCATATTTTATTTACAGCTCTCCATTTGAGTACTGGAGATCCCAATAGTCATGCGAGCCAACCAGAGGGATTTTAGCGCTTTACAATGCAAAGCATTTATCAACAGAAACAATTAGATCTGATTGGATTCATTTTCATATTTTAAAGTTAATGGTTACGGAGCACACAAAAAAAACAATGTTACATTAAGACACCATTTTTTGTTCTTCTCCCTCGCTGTCTTCAAGATTAACTATTCAATCACACATGCTCGCCCCCATGTGACTGCAAACATACTATATATACAAAAGTATGTGGACAGCTCTTCAAATTAGTGGATTGAGCTATTTGAGCAACACTCGTTGCTGAAAGGTGCATAAAATCGAGCACACAGCCATGCAATCTCCATAGACAAATCTCCATTCTATTGGCCTTACTAAAGAGCTCAGTGACTTTCAATGCGGCACTGTCATAGGATACCACCTTTCCAACAAGTCAGTTCATCAAATTTATGCCCTGCTAGAGCTACCCTGACAAACTATAAGTTTTGTTATTGTGAAATAGAAACGTCTAGGAGCAACAATGGCTTAGCGCGAAGTGGTAAGCCACAGAATGGGACCGCTGAGTGCTGAAGCGCGTAGCACATAAAAATTGCCTGTCCTCTGTTGCAACACTCACTAGCTAGTTCCAAACTGCCTCTGGAAGCAACGTCAGCACAATAACTGTACATCGGGAGCTTCATGAAATGGGTTTCCATGGCCGAGCAGCCTAAGATCACCATGCGCAATACCAGGCATCAGCTCAAGTTGTCACACACTGATCTGTTTCACCTGTTTCTGTGATTGTCTCCACCCCCTATAGGTGTTGCTTATTTTCCCCAGTGTATTTATCCCTGTGTTTCCTGTCTCTCTTTGCCAGTCTGTCTTGTGTGTTTAGTCAAGTCAACCAGCATGTTTTTCCCATACTTTTTTTTGCTATACTCCTTTTTCTAGTCCTCCCGGTTTTGACCCTTGCCTGTTTCTGGACTCTGTACCCGCCTGTCTGACCATTCTGCCTGCCTTGACCAAGAGCCTGTCTACCTCCTGGACTCTGATATGGTTTTGACTTTTTTGCCTGTCCACGACCATTCTCTTGCCTACCCCTTTGGATTATTAAACATTGTAAGACTCCAACCATCTGCATCTGGGTCTCGCCTTGTGCCATGTTAGGAGTGGTCTAAAGCTCGCCCCCATTAGACTCTGGAGCAGTGGAAACCCATTCTCTGGAGTGATGAATCACGCTTCACCATCTGGCAGTCTGATGGAACAATCTGGGTTTGGAGGATGCCAGGAGAACGCTACCTTCCCCAATGCATAGTTCCAACTTTAAAGTTTGTCTTTGGGCTGTATTTCATGCTTCGTTCTTGGCCCCTTAGCTCCAGTGAAGGGTAATCTTAAAGCTACAATGATATCCTAGACAATTCTGTGATTCCAATTTTGTGACAACAGTTTGGGGAAAGCAATTTCCTGTTTGAGAATGACAATGCCCCTGTGCACAAAACAAGATCCATATAGAAATGTTTTTTCGAGATAGGTGTAGAAGAACTTGACTGGCCTGCACAGATCCCTGACCTCAATCCCATCAAACACCTTTGGGGTGAATTTGAACGGCGAATGCGAACCAGGCCTAATCGCCCAACAATAGTGCTCTACCTCACTAATACTCTTGTGGCTGAATGGAAGCAAGTCCCCACAGCAATGTTCCAACATCTAGTGGAAAGCCTTCCCAGAAGAGTGGAGGCTGTTATAGCGGCAAATGGGGGACCAACTCCATATTAATGCCCATGATTTCGGAATGAGATGTTCGACGAGCAGGTGTCCACATTCTTTCGGTTATATATACAGTTGAAGTCGTAAGATTACATACACTTAGGCTGGAGTCATTAAAACTTGATTTTTAACCACTCCACAAATGTCTTGTTAACAAACTATTCCAGTGGGTCAAAAGTTTACATACACGACCATATCATCTCCACCCTACCTGACACCCTAGACCCACTCCAATTTGCTTACCGCCCCAATAGGTCCACAGACGACGCAATCGCAGTCACACTGCACACTGCCCTAATCCAAGAGGAATAACTATGTAAGAATGCTGTTCATTGGCTACAGGTCAGTATTTCAAACCATAGTACCCTCCAAACTCGTCATTAAGCTTGAGACCCTGGGCCTCGACCTCATCCTGTGCAACTGGGTCCTGGACTTCCTGACGGGCCGCCCCCATGTGGTGAGGGTAGGAAACAACATCTCCGCCACGCTGATCCTCAACACTGGGGCCCCAAAAGGGTGCGTTCTCAGCCCTCTCTTGTACTCCCTGTTCACCCATGACTGCGTGGCCATGCAGCCTCCAACTCAATCATCAAATTTGCAGACGACACTACAGTGGTAGGCTTGATTACCAACAATAACGAGATGGCCTACAGGGAGGAGGTGAGGGCACTTGGAGTGTGGTGTCAGGAAAATAATCTCACATTCAATGTCAAGTGGTCTAAGGAGATGATCGTGGACTTCAGGAAACAGCAGAGGGAGCAGCCCCCTATCCACATCGATGGGACAGTAGTGGAGAAGGTGGAAAGTTTTATGTTCCTCGGCGTACACATCACGGACAAACTAAAATGGTCCACCCACACAGACAGTGTGGTGAAGAAGGCTTAGCAGCGCCTCTTCAACCTCAGGAGGCTGAAGAAATTTGGCTTGTCACCAAAATCACTCACAAACTTTTTCAGATGCACAATCGAGAGCATCCTCTCGTGCTGTATCACCGCCTGGTACAGAAACTGCTCAGCCCACAACCGTAAGGCTCTCCAGAGGGTAGTGAGGTCTGCACAACGTATCACCGGGGGCAAACTATCTGCCCTCCAGTACACCTACACCACCCGAAGTCACAGTAAGGCCAAAAATATCATCAAGGACAACAACCACCCGAGCCACTGCCTGTTCACCCGCTATCATCCAGAAGGCGAGGTCAGTACAGGTGCATCAAAGCAGGGACCGAGAGTCTGAAAAACAGCTTCTATCTCAAGGCCATCATGGAGCCATTGGAGCCATTTCCATCAAAAGTAGTGATTGGCTGTAAAAAAGAAAACTTCTCCTTTAACTATTAGAACTACTCATCCCGGATCTGGGAGAATTGTCATGAACTACACTAATTAGCATAGTGCAACGGTCAAAAAATATTACTAGAAAATATTCATATTCATGAAATCACAAGCGAAATATAGTGAAACACAGCTTAGCCTTTTGTTAATAATCACCCTGTCATCTCAGATTTTGAAATTATGCTTTACAGCCAAAGCAAGACAAGCGTTTGCGTAAGTTTATCGATAGCCAAGCACAGCATTATGTCCAGCTAGCAGCAGGAAGCTTGGAAAATCAAAAAAGCAAACACGTTTACCTATGATGAGCTTCGGATGTTTTCACTCATGAGACTCCCAGTTAGACAGCAAATGTTCCTTTTGTTCCATAACTATTATTTTTGTAGCCGAAATACATCCGTTTCTTGTCCACGTTTTGTTGAGAAATCCACCGGAATTTGCGGTCACGACAATGGCGTTAAAAACTCCAAATTAGATCCATAATATCGACAGAAACATGGAAAACATGTATTATAATCAATCCTCAAGGTATCTCAAGGTATCAAATATCTATTTGATAATATATCAAACGGGACATTTCGCTTTTCAGTAGGAGCAATAAGAACAATGGCAGCCTTTGTCTATTACGCACAAATCACACTGAGAGCCACCACTTGACCACTGACGCAATGTTGTCGTTCACGCTCATTTTTCTAAATAAAAGCCTGAAACTATATCTAGTGGCTGTACATTAGGGAAGCCATGGAAAAAGGAATCTGGTTGATATCCCTTTCAATGGGCAATAGGGATGCAATATCAGTTCTGTTATACTCACAGACAATTTTTTTACAGTTTTGGAATGTTGGAGTGTTTTCTATCCTAAGCTGTCAAGTATATGCATATTCTAGCACCTGGTCCTGAGAAGTAGCCCGTTTACTTTGGGAACATTATTTTTCCAAAAATCAAAATAGTGCCCCGTAGTTTCAAGAGGTTTTAAACAGCCATCACTAACATTGAGTGGCTGCTGTCAACATACTGACTAATCTCTAGCTACTTTAATAATAAACAAATTGATGTAACAAATGTATCACTAGCCACTTTAAACAATGCCACTTTATACATTCATATATTTTTATGTACATTACATATTACATATTCTTATTCATTCCTTTGCATAAGGTAGTTGTTCTGAAATTGTTAGGTTAGAAAATTTGTTAGATATTACTGCATGTGCGGAACTAGAAGCACAAGATTTTCGCTACACTCGTATTAACATCTGCTAACCATTTGTATGTGACAAATAAAATTTGATTTAATTTGATTTGACTATGTTGACTATGCCTTTAAACAGCTTGGAAAATTCCAGAAAACGATATCATGGCTTTAGTAGCTTCTGATAGGCTAATTGACATAATTTGAGTCAATTGGAGGTGGACCTGTGTATTTCAAGGCCTACCTTCAAATTCAGTGTCTCTTTGCTTGACATCATGGGAAATTCAAAAGAAATCCAAGACCTCAGAAAAAATATTGTGGACCTCCACATGTCTGGTTCATCATTGGGAGCAATTTCCAAATGCCTGATGGTACCACGTTCATCTGCACAAACAGTACTACTCAAGTATAAACACCATGGGACCACACAGCCGTCATCCCGCTCAGGAAGCAGACGCGTTCTGTCACCAAGAGATAAACGTACTTTGGTGGGAAAGGTGCAAATCAATTCCAGAACAACAGCAAAGGTATTTTGTGAAGATGCTGGAGGAAACAGGTACAAAAGTATCTATATCCACTGTAAAATGAGTTCTATATCGACATAACCTGAAAGGCCGCTCAGCAAGAAAGAAGGCACTGCTCCAAAACCGCCATAAAAAAGCCAGACTACGGTTTGCAACTGCACATGGGCACAAATATCGTGGTCTCTGGTCTGATGAAACAAAAATAGAACTGTTTGGCCATAATGACCATCACTACGTTTGGAGGAAAAGGGGGGAGGCTTGCCACCCAAAGAACATCATCCCGACCTTGAAGCATGGGGTTGGCAGCATCATGTTGTGGGGGTGCTTTGCTGCAGGAGGGACTGGTGCATTTCACAAAATAAAAGGCATCATGAGAAAGGAAAATTATGTGGATATATTGAAGCAACATCTCAAGACATCAGTTAAGATTTGGTTGCAAACGGGTCTTCCAAATCAACAATGACCCCAAGCATACTTCCAAAGTTGTGGCAAAATGGCATAAGGACAACAGAGTCAAGTTACTGGAGTGGCCATCACAAATCCCTGACCTCAATCCTATAGAAAATGTGTGGGCAGAACTAAAAAAGTGTGTGCCCGCAAGGAAGCCTACGAACCTGACTCTGTTACACCAGCTCTGTCTGGATGAATGGGCCAGAATTCACCTAACTTATTGTGGGAAGCTTGTGGAGGGCTACCTTAAACGTTTGACCCAAGTTAAACAATTTAAAGGCAATGATACCAAATACTAATTGAGTGTATGTCATTTTCTGACCCACTGGGAATGTGATGAAATAAATAAAAGCTGAAATAAATCATTCTCTCTGCTATTATTCTGAAATTTCACATTTTTTAAATAAAGTGGTGATCTCAACTGACCTAAGGCATTTCATTTTTACTAGGATTAACTGTCAAGAATACTGAACTCAAATGAACTCAAATGTATTTAGCTAAGGTGTATTTAAACTTCCGACTTCAACTGTATATACCCTACTCTGCTAGGTATGGACAGACAGATGGTGGTATCTGTAGTAGAAAGGGGCAGGTACTCCCTAGATGTCCCACAATCTGTCTTGTCCCTGGGATTCAGGGAGTGAATTGATCACAGCAGAAAAGAACAGGAAGTGTAGCTTTTAATGATGGAACAGAATGGATTGGAAGGGGATGGATGGGATGAACTCGAGAACAATCTAACAGAAAGGGTCCACAATAATGAAACATGGTGGATTGACGGATGGATGGATAAGCAATGGGACAGAGGTTTCATAGAAATATAATTATTGGAAAGAAAACAACAGACAAAGACAACCCTATTAAAACCCCTGAAGTCGAGTGACGCAACGTTGCGTCAATCTAAGTAAATCCCAAACTAAGTAAATCCCAAACTAGAGATACAGTACATGATCTGGATGCGGTGGTCTCAATCCACCACATCCACCGATGTCGCACGTCCGCACCTGCGGTGAAAGGTGCCAGAGCTAGAGCGGTGTTTGTTGGACCATGAGACATCTGCGGTGAAAGGTGACAGAGCTAGAGCGGTGTTTGTCAGACCATGAGACATCTGCGGTGAAAGGTGCCAGAGCTAGAGCGGTGTTTGTCAGACCATGAGACCTCTGCGGTGAAAGGTGACAGAGCTAGAGCGGTGTTTCTCAGACCATGAGACATCTCGAAAATCGGTCTTCTCATGAAAAGAATTGTAGCGTCTGAACGGTTCAACCTACAAACTTTATGGAAAAGTGAGTAACCGGTACCAGATGAAATAAATGAATGCAAGTTTGAAGGCAGTTTTAAGCCTTCCCCAAAAAGCAGTGACATTTTTTGATTTTTATTAATATGTTTTTCAGCGTGTTTCTCTAGACTATATTAGCTAAGGACAAATGTAATATTATATCACATAACAACATGTGTCATTCAGTGTCAATAGACAATTACTGAGACGACGAGAAAGATTTGTGAGGCAAGACACAAACACACGCACACACAGACACACACACACACAGACACACACACACACACACAAACACACATCGTTTTTTAGTTGTTTTTTTTGTATTGTTGTACTTTAAATTTGTATGACTATCCTTTTCTATCAATGTATCAGTGTTTTGTTACTTGACATGTTTTGTGTTTTTTTTGTGGACCCCAGGAAGAGTAGCTGCTGCTTCTGCCAAAGCTAATGGGGATCTGAATAAAAAAATACAAATAAATCACAGATTTTTAATTAGGGAAAAAAACAGTTATTGGGGTGGGTCCAGTTCTCGAAAGCATTTTATTTTAGAATCGTTCAGACATGGAGATTTATGGAGTTTTGGATAAATATCTGATTAGTTAAAATGGAGAGATGTTTTTATTTTCACACGCCAACACACACGTTCACATAATACTAGTGTGTCCCCTCTACAGTACCTCTGCATTTCAGTGTAATCTCCGCAGCCCAGAAACAAATAGTATTGTCAGGTGTCCTTAACAAACATTTGCCAAGTATTACTAATGAATCCAACATGGAAACCACAGCACAGTGAATTAGAGACATTTCTCAGATCATCAAAGGCAAGGTAGCTTGTGAGAAGAGCAGAGGACCAGACAGAACAATCCTATAGTGCAATCTGTAATGTGTGTCTATGGTGGCTGAGTTACACAGTATTGCATTGCAGTAATAGACGTGATAACCCAAATATGAGATCTGGGGAAAACATTATGTAACTCTGCATGACAAATGTGTGTGTGTGTGTGTGTGTGTGTGTGTGTGTGTGTGTGTGTGTGTGTGTGTGTGTGTGTGTGTGTGTGTGTGTGTGTGTGTGTGTGTGTGTGTGTGTGTGTGTGTGCTTGTGTGTGTGTCTATGGAATGTGGCACAGATGTCTGATGAAAGCATCACCGAGCGGGTGTTGGCTTTGTGAGATGGGAACTTTCTACAAAATGTAAATTTGACTCGGCTTAGGGCCTACAAATGGGCAGGACAATATTGTTTATAACAGACTGGTACAAAGAAACAAATGTCCTTAGCAAAGACATGTCAAATTTTAAATGTTAAACTTTAAATGTACTTTAATGTATTAGTCCTGGGAGACTGCAGTCAAATACAAGGACCTCAAAAGACCTTGAAATACAAGATAAAAAAAATATAGACTTGTTTACTCACGAAGACTCTCTGAATAAGTTGCTGAACTAGTTTCAGGAAAGAGAATGTTCTCTTGGTCAAGGGATTTATTGCAGACAACTGCTCTATTTGGCTTCCTTTGTTTACCATCGCTTCAAAACTCTCTCCATTTACTATGTTGTTACCGGCAGCTTATAGATGAGGGAAGGAAAGAGAGAGGGATGGAGGAGGAGAAAGTTGGAGGGAGAGAGAGATATGTGGGAGAGAGCGATATGGGGGAGAGGGAGGGCGAGAGAGAGATGGCGGGAAGGACCAGAGGGACAGAGAGAGAGGACAGACAGAGATGGGGCAGAGGCAGAAAGGGAGGAAATGTATTGAAAATGAGAGAGAGAGAGTGAGAGTGAGAGAGAGAGAGAGAGAGAGAGAGAGAGAGAGAGAGAGAGAGATGCTTGAACAGTATGAAAGACTGTATTAATGAAAACCCCTTCATAATTGGGGCTTATATTCCACAGCATAATTCATTGAAGCAAAAAATGCTTCTTCCATGCCGTCTTCCATGAATGGCCATTTCACTGGAGAGAGAGAGAGAGAGAGAGAGAGAGAGAGAGAGAGAGAGAGATGCAGAGGAATGTGAAGGGGATTAATCTTCTGACTAATATTTTCATTTAATATGACAAATTATAAAAAAATTCAAGCGTCTTCATAATAAATTAGAGTTGAAATGTCAAAGACCACCACCAAAAACCATAAACTTTATTTTGTTCATATATTTCCAGTCACAGGCAGGTCATTGCTGCTACTAATTACTGTACTGTCATCCATACTACACAACACGGCTTGTATGATTACGGTGTCTAAAGCCATGGAGGGTACAATATGATTATGATGTGGATGAGAGTACCATCCTCATAAACCACTACCATAAAACCAACATGTTCCGCTCAAATCCCCACGCCAATATAATTAGAAATAGGCTATAAGGCATACATATATCATGCTATAGTGTTATAGTATAAAAACAGACTCATCATGATGATGATTACAGATGTAGAATCTTAATTTGAGCTAGTTTGCTACAGCAGGAAAATAATTCTGCAGCAACAGTACATGTGAAATATTATGTGAATTTTAGGACATTTTTGTGGGGGTTGATACAGTTTTACTAAGGTAAAAATAAAGCTGTCATTTCAAAGTCGAAATTACAAACTTCAGAAGACTTTTAAAACCTCAATTTCATTACAAGTTTAGCATTTTCTGCATTGCAGGGAAGTCCTCTTGCAACAGCATGATCAACTTAAGATCCTACATCTGTAGATGGGATTAGTGGAGAAGGATATACTGTAGTTTGGGAATTTATGATGAATACTGTGTGTGTGTGTTTTTTCACAGCGGGATATGATGCCATACTCACAGAAACCAGTTTCAAGTTGTAATATCACGTGCCCAAGTGCAGTGAAATGCCTTTGTTGAAAGCGCTAAACCCAACAATGACAGTGATCAATATAATTGTAGTACAAAACAAATGACATGACAACAAAAGCACGGAAAAAAACAAAAATAAGGCAGGAGAAGAAGACAAGAAACATGGCGTACTCTGCAGTTACACTCAATCCCACTGATCTATGAAAACCTTGACATTGATTGGTTGTGGGCAACTGTGTTCAGGTCTCAGGAAAGCAACGTGTTTATGTCGTGCTAAAGCTAATGTCAACTAGATGTGATCGGCTACAGAAGGGAAGGTGCTTTTCATTAGGTTCCTGTTCACTCAATGTTGAGTCACAGCTTTCTAAGGACACTGTGTTTGTCCACCTATAGATTTCTCAGAACATTGTTCTATTCTAAGAACAGCAAGCACATGCATGTAGACCAAATTCAAATCTCAGAATTGTTCACCTTTCTCAGAATGCTATTATCACCCCAACATTGCTTATCGGGTAGCACTTGTTGTGGTTCATATTAAAGTCTCGATGAAATAATGACGAGCTAGATGCCATTCTCTGAATTTGAATTACATTTTCCCCTCACTCAGAAGAGAAGAGTGAGCAAACATCTTTTTAGTTTTCATCTTCTGACAGAATAAGTTATCCATTCTATTTATACTGCAACTGAAACAGTCAATGCAGGGATTGTTGTTTTTGACTCCCACAATTGGGAAATACTTATATGTTTTTGTGTTTCATATTTATATAGAAAAACATTGTCCATTCTTCTACCCCTTATTGAGTGACAGTAGTCCCTCATTAATTAAACAGAATCCTCTCTCCCAGCATGTCCCCTGTCCATTCACCTACTCTTCTGTGTAGTTTGGCCATATGTACACATTGGAAATCAGTCACTCATTCCCCACTTCATCCCTTTCTTTCTCTTTCTCTCCATCTCTCTCTGTCCCAAAAGATCGTTGGAAGAAATAGACAAGTCTACTGAAAACAGAGAGTGGAAGAGAAATCAAATCAGTCAATATGGCGCCCCTGTGTCTCTGAATGGGTTGTGTGTGTGTGTGTGTGTGTGTGTGTGTGTGTGTGTGTGTGTGTGTGTGTGTGTGTGTGTGTGTGTGTGTGTCTGTGTGTGTGTCTGTGTGTGTGTCTAACCAGGGTGTGCTTCTAGCACTTTCACACTAGATCCATAGATTTACAAAGTTTAGTTAACTACACAAACTAACAAGCTTGTGACAGTTCCTCATCAAGTGTCAAGTTTCCTTAGTAGTATGTACAGGATACACATGGTACACACCGTCCAACGAAATGCTTACTTGCAGGTTCCTTCTCGACAATACAACAACAATAAGAAATAATAAAGTGTAACATTACAAACAAAGTGAATTGCTCAGTAGAATGGAAGACACAATTTACAGTCCATATTTACAGTGCCTTGCGAAATCTACAATGGAATGGTTCAAAAATAAACATATCCAGGTTTTAGAATGGCCAAGTCAAAGTCCAGACCTGAATCCAATCGAGAATCTGTGGAAAGAACTGAAAACTGCTGTTCACAAATGCTCTCCATCCAACCTCACTGAGCTTGAGCTGTTTTGCAAGGAGGAATGGGAAAAAATTTCAGTCTCTTGATGTGCAAAACTGATAGAGACATACCCCAAGCGACTTACAGCTGTAATCGCAGCAAAAGGTGGCGCTACAAAGTATTAACTTAAAGGGGCTGAATAATTTTGCACGCCCAATTTTTCAGTTTTTGATTTGTTAAAAAAGTTTGAAATATCCAATAAATGTCGTTCCACTTCATGATTGTGTCCCACTTGTTGTTGATTCTTCACAAAAAATACAGTTTTATATCTTTATGTTTGAAGCCTGAAATGTGGCAAAAGGTTGCAAAGTTCAAGGGGGCCGAATACTTTCGCAAGGCACTGTACATGTGTTTTGGGGAAGGGGGTATTGGGGGGTGTTTAAATTGTGCATTATTTAGCAAACGTAATACGAGTCTGGTTGCAGCAGTTGTGATGTGTGTGTGTGTGTGTGTGTGTGTGTGTGTGTGTGTGTGTGTGTGTGTGTGTGTGTGTGTGTGTGTGTGTGTGTGTGTGTGTGTGTGTGTGTGTGTGTGTGTGTGTGTGTGTGTGTGTGTGTGTGTGTGTGTGTGTGTGTGTGTGTGCCAGTGAGTGTGTCTGTGTCTGTCTGTGTGCATGCGGGTGTTATTGAATGGAATGTGGCACAGATGTCTGATGAAAGCCAACAAATGGGCATGACAATATTGTTTATAAACAGACTGTAAACAAATGTCCTTAACTGTCACGTCCTGACCTTAGTTCCTTTTTTATGTCTCTATTTTAGTCAGGTCGTGAGTTGGGGTGGGCATTCTATGATTTGTGTTCTGTGTTTTCTATCTCTATGTGTTTGGCCTGGTATGGTTCCCAATCATAGGCAGCTGGCAATCGGTGTCTCTGATTGAGAACCATACTTAGGTAGCCTGTTTTCCCATTTTGAGTTGTGGGTGATTATTTTCTGTTTAGTGTTGTGTGTGAGTACCTGACAGAACTGTTGTGTTTTGTTCTATTTTCGTTTTGCTTCAGTGTTCCGGTTTTAATAAACAACATGAAACCTTACCACGCTGCGCATTGGTCCGATATGTCCTACCCCTCCTCAGAAGAGGAGGAGAATCGTTATATTAACCAAGACATGTCATATTTGAAGGTCAAACTTTAAACTATCAAATTTAAATGTACTTTAACTTAATAGTCCTGGGAGAATGCAGTCAAATGCAAAAGGGCCTCTAGACCTCGAAATAACATTGTAATGTCATTTCTCAATTATCCTTAAAAATAACACATTTTCTTCAAATGATTCCAGATGCTGCAACATTACATTATGCAAACATTTAACACAACCTTTGAGGTTTGTAAAAACATTTTAAGATTTACATTTCATACTATTGCAGTGGATAAACACACTCATTGCATGAATGCTGCTATGATGTTTACATACTGTTTTACCTGACTTCATATATACAGTGGCAAGAAAAGTATGTGAGCTCGTTGGAATTACCTGGATTTCTGCATAAATTGGTCATCACATTTGATCTGATCTTCATCTAAGTCACAACAATAGACAAACATAGTGTGCTTAAACTAATAACACACACATTATTGTATTTCTCTTGTCTATATTAAATGCATAATCTAAATATTTTACTGTGTAGGTTGGAAAAATTATGTGAACCCCTAGGCTAATGACTTCTCCAAAAGCTAATTGGAGTCAGGAGTCAGCTAACCTGGAATCCAATCGATAAGACGAGATTGGAGATGTTGGTTAGAGCTGCCTTGCAAGAATGGTGTTCATGGTAGGACACCACAGAAGAAGCCACTGCTGCCAAAAAAAACATTGCTGCACATCTGAAGTTTGAAAAAGTGCACTTGGATGTTCCACAACACTACTGGCAAACTATTCTGTGGACAGATGCAACTTCAGTTGAGTTGTTTGGAAGGATGCTTATATGCTTATAACTGGAAGATTTGGACAGAAAACACTTTAAAGTTTCCAAAACTGTTAATTAAAATAGTGTCTGAGTATAACAGAACTGATTTAGCAGGCGAAAACCTGAGAAAAATCCATTCAGGAAGTAGTTATTTTTGTTGGTTTTGTAGTTTTCTATTCAATGCCATTACAGTATCCATTGACATAGGACTCCATTTGCAGTTCCTATGCCTTTCACTAGATGTCAACAGTTTTTCAGGCACATGTGCATTTCTTGTTTACCTTTTATATTGAGGATGTTATTGTCCGGTTGAAATATTATAGATCATTTAGGCTAAAAAAACAACCTGAGGATTGAATATAAACATTGTTTTACATGTTTCTATGAACTTTACCGATACAATTAGAATTTTTTTGTCTGATTGTTTTAACTGAGTTTGAGCCTGTGGATTACTGAAGAAATGGTGCTAACAAAACTGAGGTTTTTGGATATAAAGAGACTTCATCGAACAAAAGGAACATTTATTGAGTAAATTAATGTCTTCTGATTAACACCATATGAAGATCATCAAAGGTAAGGGATTAATTTTCATCTCTTTCTGAGTTTTGTAACGCTTCTGCTTGGCTGGTTACTGTTTGTAATAATTTGTCAACTAGGCTATGTTCTGGGCTAGGTATGTTCTGGGCTAGTTATGCTTTCGCCGAAAAGCATTTTATAAATATGACACTGTGGTTGGTTTAACAAGAAGTTAATCTTTAAACCTATGTAAAATATGATTTGTTGTCTGAATTTTTATAATGAGCATTTCTGTAATTGAATTTGGCGCTCTGCAACCTCACTGGATGTTGGCCAGATGGGACGCTAGCATCCCACATACCCTAGAGAGGTTAAATCGAGATTGAACTTCTGAAGTCTTCACCCATCCCCATTCAGCAGATAGTTCCAGCTAATGGAAAACCTAAAAACACACACACTGCCTTATCTAAACAGGTTAACAACACTTTTTGCTTACTTAAAAACCCACAATTCTATCCCCTCCAACCTGGCTGGAATGGTATTTATTTAATTTAATTACCCCCTGTTTCATGCTCCACAATCCATTCCTTATGTTCATCAGATATAATAAAGAGTTGAGTTTAATTAGTTATAGTTCTATTTAAAATGTAGATATTGTTTAGTCATTATTCATAAAATTCCTAACAATAAGTATTCAGACCCTTTGCTATGAGATTTGAAATTGAGCTCAGGGGCATCCTGTTTACGTTGATTGTCCTTGAGATGTTTCTTCAACTTGATTGGAGTCCACCTGCGGTGAATTCAATTGATTGGACATGATTTGGAAAGGCACACACCTGTCCAGTATGAGACTGTAACGTAACAAAATGTGAAAAAAGTGAAGAGGTCTGAATACTATCCAAAGTCATTGTATAACTGCCTTAGTCATCAATCATCACGTGAGCTTAGTTATTCGTTCCCTTCTGCTACATTATTTTGCTGAACTCTCGTTCCTGTATTGTTCGTCTCTTTGAAGCCCTGTGGAGTTTGATGTGTGTTTTAATCTTCAGCCATAGCAAACAATTCCGGAGCCCACTGTGTGCTTGAATAAAGAGTTAGCCTTGACAGAGCCCTAATGGAATTCTCACAAGCCTTTCATATGTCTTAATGTGAAGACTGGAAGCTGCTGCTGCATCGTGTGTGTGTATATGTACTGTATAAGTATATGTATTGTATTTGAATGTGTGTGTGTGTGTGTGTGTGTGTGTGTGTGTGTGTGTGTGTGTGTGTGTGTGTGTGTGTGTGTGTGTGTGTGTGTGTGTTTATATGTATTGTATATGTATTGTATGTGCAGTAAAATACTTGTGTTTCTAGCTCCAACACTGCAGTAAAATACTTGTGTTTCTAGCTCCAACACTGCAGTAAAATACTTGTGTTTCTAGCTCCAACACTGCAGTAAAATACTTGTTTCTAGCTCCAACACTGCAGTAAAATACTTGTGTTTCTAGCTCCAACACTGCAGTAAAATACTTGTTTCTAGCTCCAACACTGCAGTAAAATACTTGTGTTTCTAGCTCCAACACTGCAGTAAAATCTAGATATTTTTTTAACTATGCAAACTGTCACTTTCTGACCTTAGTTATTTTATTATGTCTTTGTTTAGTATGGTCAGGGCGTGAGTTGGGTTGGTTGTCTATGTTATTTTTTCTATGATTTGGGATTTCTGTGTTTGGCGTGGTATGGTTCTCAATTAGAGGCAGCTGTCTATCCTTGTCCCTATTGAGAACCATACTTAGGTAGTCTGGTTTCACTTTTGAGTTGTGGGCGCTTATTTTCAGTGTTAGTGTTTGTGCCACACGGGACTGTTTCGTTTGTTTCACTTTGTTATTTTGTATTTTGTAGTGTTCAGTTTTACATATTAAAATGGACACTTACCACACTGCAAATTGGTCCGATCTCTCTTACACCTCGCACAAGAAGAGGACGAGCGTTACACAAACATAATCCAGAAAAATCTGAAAATAATTTATATATGCTGAGCCATGACTAGAATACATTATACACAGTATATGTAAAGTGGGGAAGCAATATGTAAACATTACTAAAGTGACCAGTGTTTAATGACTGTCTACTTAAGGCAGCAGTCTCTAAGGTGAAGGGTAGAATATCGGGTGGTAGCTAGTAACACTGATTATCATTCAGGGCAGGGCACTGGGCAGAGGCCGGCTAGTAGTGACTGTTTAACAGTCTGATGGACTGGAGATATTCTTAGGGTTACAATTAAGGTCAGGGTTAGAATTAAGTTTATGGGTCAGGGTTAGGGTAAGGGGTTAGGGGTCAGGGTTAGGGGTTAGGGGTTAGGGGTTAGGATTTTTAATGGGAATCAATGGTTTGGTCCCCACAAGGATAGTAAAACAAACATGTGTGTGTGTGTGCGTGCGTGCGTGCTTGTGTGTGTGTACATGCATATGTGTATGAATGTGTGTGTAACACAGTATTGCATTGCAGTAATAGACGTGATAACCCAAATATGAGATCTGGGGAAAACATTATGCAACTCTGGATGACAAATGTGTGTGTGTGTGTGTGTGTGTGTGTGTGTGTGTGTGTGTGTGTGTGTGTGTGTGTGTGTGTGTGTGTGTGTGTGTGTGTGTGTGTGTGTGTGTGTGTGTGTGTGTGTGTGTGTGTGTGTGTGTGTGTGTGTGTGTGTGTGTTGTTGAAACCATTCACAACAAATAGCCCTATTTCTGTCAATCCTCCCCTCCAGCATTCGACGTTGCCAGTTTACTAACCATCGGCTCTGGCAACCATCGTTACGCGCATCTGGCACCCATCATTACTCGCACCCGTGTCTCATCATGAGACACACCTGGACTCCATCACTTCACTGATTACCTTCCCTATATCTGTCACTTCCTTAGTTCCATTCCCCAGGCAGTATTGACTATGTGTTTCTTGCATTGTTCTATGTTCCGTTTATTATTAAACTCACCACTTGCTTTCTGACTCACAGCGTCTACCTTACAGTCATTCAGAACTCAGCTTTTAGCTATCGATCTGTCCCATGTTATTTTTCCACCAATTTGTTAATTGTTTTAAAATACAATCAGTCAGAAGCTTATTTAGGCAGCTAACAGAGGGAAATGTTATTGATTTTACAAGGCACAACGTGTGGGTGAGGTACATGGGCTGCGTTTCAAACTCATAAAAGACACACCGTCCTCCACTTACACACGCCTTATACCCTTGTGGGAATCACCATCACCATCTTGGCCGTCAGTCCAAACAATTAGCCAAACAAGGGAAGTTCTCAACGTAAGCCCCTCAGCCCTCGTAATTGTACACTCGTTTGCGAGTGTACAATTATGTTCCCTTCAGGGCCTGAAACGCCCTAGAATTCAATTCACAATGATTCTACATCCGCTAAGAAAAGTCAGCCAAAACTTAAAACCTCGACATCAATATGGAGAAGTCAACATACAAGTACAAGTAAAAGTAAAAACAAATATAAATAAGTACTAATGCACATGACGGCACAAACACATCTCGTAAAAGTAATTATGTTTTTCTTTGTTTAGCTTTTGGAAATTTGTTGAAATAAAAATATTCCTTCTTCAGAAGTTCCAGCTAGGCAGGCTAACGTTAGTTAGCAAATTCATAAGCAATACGGACCGAGGGGGTGTGGTATATGGCCAATATACCACTGCTAAGGGCTGTTCTTAGGTACAATGAAACATGAAACGCCTGGATACAGACCTTTGCAGTGGTATATTGGCCATATACCAAAAACCCCTGAGGTGCCATATTGCTATTGTAAACTGGTGTAATTAGAGCAGTTAATATAAACGTTTTGTCATTCCAGTGGTATACGGTCTGATATACCATGGCTGTCAGCCAATCAGCATTCAGGGCTCGAACCACCCAGTTTATTCTATATATTATATAATTAATATAAGTAGACATGGAATCCTAATTGACTGTAGCGCATATAAAGAACCCACAAGATACTGGTGGCAGGAAACACAATCATAGTGGGACAAATGTCTGGGCAAAAGGGTGGTCCATTTAAGATGAATTCCTTCCTCCCTGGCTCCTTGCCCTTCAAGTGTAAACTCGTCACACGTCACGATGCGTCATCAGAAGTGTCCAGTTCATTTGAGGGCTAAGGGGTGTGTCTGTTAAGTGTTTGGAATGCAGCCAAGGTCTTATTAGCAGCCGGGTCACCTCTGATACAAGTTGTTATTCATGGAAACCGGCCAACAGGGGCAACAGTGAGAGCTGCTACCTTCGAGAAGGTTTTGGTAAGCATCTGCCTCTGATTCCAAAGTTTGCAAGTTCCAATCCAGTTATAAATAATTGTTTTTGATATTTTTGTTTCCAAAACCTTCGTCCTTTACTTAACCACTCAGATCTAAATAATTTGGATTGAAGTCCTGAACTTAATTCTAACCTTAAAAATGCAGAGTTAATGCCTAAACTTGACCTTAAACAGTTAAAAGATTTACCTTAAGCACTTTGTAAGCATCTGCCTCTGATTCCAAAGGTTGCAAGTTTGAATCCAGCTTCAACCTTTGGAATCAGCGGCAGATGCTTACGCCCATCCGCCATCCCTGTCCACAACGCCCTACAAAACCTAAACCTACTTGAAGGTAACAACAGTCACCTAGTGGCCGGTTTCCACGTCATCTCCCGACATCCTCAAACATGGATGGAGGTTGAAAACTGACTTTTATCACAGGTGACCTGGCTGACAAAGATACAGGCATGTTACCTAAGTCAGTTGCCGGAGAGGAAGGAAACCGCTCAGGGATTTCATCATGAGGTCAATGGTGACTTAAAACAGTTACTGAGTTTATTGGCTGTGATAGAAGAAAACTGAGGATGGAACAATAACATTGTAGTTATTCCACAATTGTAACTTAATTGACAGAGTGAAAAGAAGGAAGCCTGTACAGAATAAAAATATTGTTTGCAACAAGGCACTAAAGTAATACTGCAAAAAAATGTAGCGAACAATTATCTTTTTGACCTGAATACAAAGTGTTATGTTCGAGAAGTGAATGCAAAATGCAAGTGTTATTTAATAATAATAATAATAATAAATAATTTAATAACTTTAATAATTTAATAACTTTCAAAAATGAATGATAACCTTACACAAGGCATAAAGCTTAAGTTACAAAGCATTAACAAGCATTACAAGGCATTATTCTATGCATGATCAGTGAGGGAGAGCGAGAAGGTACAGCCTGAACGGCCATGCTCCAAGAGTCCCTGGGGGGAAGAGAGAATGAGAGAGAGCGTATCTCACCAGTACAAGTCAGGAACAACGAAAGAGAAAGAGACAATGAAGCTAAGACCCTTTTATAACCATCTGACTCAAAATATGAGTTGTTGACCAATAGCAGTACTGTTGAGTTAACCTCCAATCAGATATCAGACCTACAGGATGTATGACAACAGACCCTCTGCTACACAGAGGTTTGACAGATGAGGGTTGGAGAGATAATGCAGCAGAGGGGTCCTTGCAAACAGTTGATAAGAGTCACTTCGGGGCTGGGCCACCCTACATATATACTGGATGAGCCTTTGTGAAATTAGTTTGGGTGAGATGGTTTCATGTCACTTTAAGTTGTCATGTCGATCAGAGACCTGTTAGTGAAGCTTGACCTGACACCACAAACTAACTAACTATCTCTGTCTGACCTGCATGAATGTGAAAAATGTACTTTTTGGTAAGCTCTGTCAATTACAAATGTCTTCATTCACAACTGATTTCTATTAATATTAGATTAGGTGTAGTATACATGGGCCATTATCAGATTGGCAGGCAATTGTCGGGTGAAGGAAAGCGAAGGGGGAAAAAGGACTTGTCCTCCTAAACTTTCTTATAACAGAAACTCTGTTTGTGATATCAAAATTATAGCAATGTTGCTGTGTTGAATAGGCTTATATAGGAACAGTCAATGACGGAAGGGGGAATGACTTAACAAGTTGCAGATTTTAAATTCCTAAGATGTCAAAATGAATGTCTATGCGCTTCTAGTGTTAACACTTTCCCCACTCGACGTAGGATGTTAAGGGTCCAGAACAGGAACCTGCTAGGAAGCTGTCACCGTGAAAAATGACTTATTTGGTCTTATTTCAGGGTGTACTCCTGATATACACTGTAATTATAGGCTTTGGGATGGGATAGCAAGTTACAAGCAAGGCTGTCAGTACAAGAAGGCTTGTACTTTCTTGTAATACCAGTGTTGTATTCAACATAGGTTGAATGGTATTCTCTGGCTTTTTTCAGTGTCAAAGTAAAGCCAGCCCATTGAACTCTGGCTGTGAACACATCTGTTCCACCCTACTGTCAGAGTTAATTACTGTGCCAGTCATGGACAACCTTTTAATGCTGTGTTTCAACTTCCTCTGCGCTGCATTCCTGTGATGGTGTGCCAACAATGTGCTTGTCAAATGTCTGTGTGTGCATATGTGTGTGGGTGGGTGGTTGGGTGGGTGTGTGTGTGTGTGTGTGTTCTGTGACAGTTTTTCATAATCCCTCACAGTCCCTGCCGTGTGTGTTTGTGGCACGTGGGTGTACACATACGTGTGTTTCTTTCCATTCAGTGTGTGTTCTTTAAGCACGTGACAGCATCCCTCTAGCGTCCCTCCAGCGTCCCTGTTGAATATGTGACAGGTGACAGGTGACAGGTGTGTCCCAGCTGTGGCATCATGTAGCGTGGTGACATTTCAATTTCAATCAGACCTCCTGTGACATCAGAGAGCCAGAAAGGGCCCATGACAGTGGAGAGGATAGAGAGCCACCACAAACACAAACACACAGGCAAGCACAAACACATGTACACATGCACAACACACACACATACTGTCACAACTTCTTCCGAAGTCGTTGCCTCTCCTTGTTCGGGCGGTGCTCGGCGTTTGACTTCACCAGTCTTCTAGCCATCATTGATCCATTTTTCATTTTCCATTGGTTTTGTCTTGTCTTCCCACACACCTGTTTTCAATCCCATTCATTACCTCTGTTTCCCCTCATGTCTTTGTCAGAGATTGTTTATCGTCAGTGTAGTGTTTTTTGTATAGGTTCGCAATGGGTCTTCGTACCCATATTTATTTATATAAATATTCTTTTTTCTATTTAGTGTTATGGAGCATGTTACTTGGACATTATTAAAAGACTCCATTTTACACTCCGTTTGACTCTCCTGCGCCTGACTTCCCTGCCACCTATGCACATCTGTCTGACACATACAGGCAAGCACAAACACATGTACACATGCGCAACACACACAAACATACAGACAAGCACAAACACATGTACACATGCACACACACACAAACATACAGACAAGCACAAACACATGTACACATGCACACACACACAAACATACAGACAAGCACAAACACATGTACACATGCTCAACACACAGGCAAGCACAAACACATGTACACATGCACACTAACACACACACACACACACACAAACATACAGGCAAGCAAAAACACATGTACACATGCTGGCACAACACACAAACATACAGACAAGCACAAACACATGTACACATGCAGGCACACACAAACATACAGGCAAGCACAAACACATGTACACATGCAGGCACACACAAACATACAGGCAAGCACAAACACATATACACAAGTCACGCAACATGGGTTTTTACAATATGTTATAAGTCATGTCATATATACTTTTGAATATATGTTTTAGAGTTGTTCGACCTGGAGGTATTGCTGAGTAGTAACCTGACTTGCTCAGCACATGGAGGTATTGCTCAGTAGTAACCTGACTTGCTCAGCACCTGGAGGTATTTCTCAGTAGTAACCTGACTTGCTCAGCACCTGGAGGTATTGCTCAGTAGTAACCTGACTTGCTCAGCACCTGGAGGTATTGCTCAGTAGTAATCTGACTTGCTCAGCACCTGGAGGTATTTATCAGTAGTAACCAGACTTGCTCAGCACCTGGAGGTATTGCTCAGTAGTATCCAGACTTGCTCAGCACCTGGAGGTATTGCTCAGTAGTAACCTGACTTGCTCAGCACCTGGAGGTATTTCTCAGTAGTAACCTGACTTGCTCAGCACCTGGAGGTATTGCTCAGTAGTAACCTGACTTGCTCAGCACCTGGAGGTATTGCTCAGTAGTAATCTGACTTGCTCAGCACCTGGAGGTATTGATCAGTAGTAATCTGACTTGCTCAGCACCTGGAGGTATTGCTCAGTAGTAACCTGACTTGCTCAGCATCTGGAGGTATTGCTCAGTAGTAACCTGACTTGCTCAGCACCTGGAGGTATTGCTCAGTAGTAATCTGACTTGCTCAGCACCTGGAGATATTGATCAGTAGTAATCTGACTTGCTCAGCACCTGGAGGTATTGCTCAGTAGTAACCTGACTTGCTCAGCACCTGGAGGTATTGCTCAGTAGTAACCAGACTTGCTCAGCACCTGGAGGTATTTATCAGTAGAAACCTGACTTGCTCAGCACATGGAGGTATTGATTAGTAGTAACCTGACTTTCTCAGCACCTGGAGGTATTGCTCAGTTGTAACCTGACTTGCTCAGCACATGGAGGTATTGCTCAGTAGTAATCTGACTTGCTCAGCACCTGGAGGTATTGCTCAGTAGTATCCAGACTTGCTCAGCACCTGGAGGTATTTCTCAGTAGTAACCTGACTTGCTCAGCACCTGGAGGTATTGCTCAGTAGTAACCTGACTTGCTCAGCACCTGGAGGTATTGCTCAGTATTAACCTGACTTGCACAGCACCTGGAAGTATTTATCAGTAGAAACCTGACTTGCTCAGCACCTGGAGGTATTTATCAGTAGTAACCAGATTTGCTCAGCACCTGGAGGTATTTCTCAGTAGTAACCTGACTTGCTCAGCACCTGGAGGTATTTCTCAGTAGTAACCTGACTTGCTCAGCACCTGGAGGTATTGCTCAGTAGTAACCTGACTTGCTCAGCACCTGGAGGTATTTCTCAGTAGTAATCTGACTTGCTCAGCACCTGGAGATATTGATCAGTAGTAATCTGACTTGCTCAGCACCTGGAGGTATTGCTCAGTAGTAACCTGACTTGCTCAGCATCTGGAGGTATTGCTCAGTAGTAACCTGACTTGCTCAGCACCTGGAGGTATTGCTCAGTAGTAATCTGACTTGCTCAGCACCTGGAGATATTGATCAGTAGTAATCTGACTTGCTCAGCACCTGGAGGTATTGCTCAGTAGTAACCTGACTTGCTCAGCACCTGGAGATATTGATCAGTAGTAATCTGACTTGCTCAGCACCTGGAGGTATTTATCAGTAGAAACCTGACTTGCTCAGCACATGGAGGTATTGATTAGTAGTAACCTGACTTTCTCAGCACCTGGAGGTATTGCTCAGTAGTAAACTGACTTGCTCAGCACATGGAGGTATTGCTCAGTAGTAATCTGACTTGCTCAGCACCTGGAGGTATTTATCAGTAGTAACCAGACTTGCTCAGCACCTGGAGGTATTGCTCAGTAGTATCCAGACTTGCTCAGCACCTGGAGGTATTTCTCAGTAGTAACCTGACTTGCTCAGCACCTGGAGGTATTACTCAATAGTAACCTGACTTGCTCAGCATCTGGAGGTATTTATCAGTAGTAACCTGACTTGCTCAGCACCTGGAGGTATTGCTCAGTAGTAACCTGACTTGCTCAGCACCTGGAGGTATTGCTCAGTAGTAATCTGACTTGCTCAGCACCTGGAGGTATTTATCAGTAGTAACCAGACTTGCTCAGCACCTGGAGGTATTGCTCAGTAGTATCCAGACTTGCTCAGCACCTGGAGGTATTGCTCAGTAGTAACCTGACTTGCTCAGCACCTGGAGGTATTGCTCAGTAGTAACCTGACTTGCTCAGCATCTGGAGGTATTTATCAGTAGTAACCTGACTTGCTCAGCACCTGGAGGTATTGCTCAGTAGTAACCTGACTTGCTCAGCACCTGGAGGTATTGCTCAGTAGTAACCTGACTTGCTCAGCACCTGGAGGTATTTCTCAGTAGTAACCTGACTTGCTCAGCACCTGGAGGTATTTCTCAGTAGTAACCTGACTTGCTCAGCATCTGGAGGTATTTATCAGTAGTAACCAGACTTGCTCAGCACCTGGAGGTATTGCTCAGTAGTATCCAGACTTGCTCAGCACCTGGAGGTATTTCTCAGTAGTAACCTGACTTGCTCAGCACCTGGAGGTATTTCTCAGTAGTAACCTGACTTGCTCAGCATCTGGAGGTATTTATCAGTAGTAACCTGACTTGCTCAGCACATGGAGGTATTGCTCAGTAGTAACCTTACTTGCTCAGCACCTGGAGGTATTGCTCAGTAGTAACCTGACTTGCTCAGCACCTGGAGGTATTGCTCAGTAGTAACCTGACTTGCTCAGCACATGGAGGTATTGCTCAGTAGTAACCTGACTTGCTCAGCACCTGGAGGTATTTCGCAGTAGTAACCTGACTTGCTCAGCACCTGGAGGTATTGCTCAGTAGTAACCAGACTTGCTCAGCACCTGGAGGTATTACTCAGTAGTAACCTGACTTGCTCAGCACCTGGCGGTATTGCTCAGTAGTAACCTGACTTGCTCAGCCCCTGGAGGTATTGCTCAGTAGTAACCTGACTTGCTCAGCACCTGGAGGTATTGCTCAGTAGTAACCTTACTTGCTCAGCACCTGGATGTATTGCTCAGTAGTAACCAGACTTGCTCAGCACCTGGAAGTATTTATCAGTAGAAACCTGACTTGCTCAGCACCTGGAGGTATTTATCAGTAGTAACCAGATTTGCTCAGCACCTGGAGGTATTTCTCAGTAGTAACCTGACTTGCTCAGCACCTGGAGGTATTTCTCAGTAGTAACCTGACTTGCTCAGCACCTGAAGTTATTGCTCAGTAGTAACCTGACTTGCTCAGCACATGGAGGTATTTATCAGTAGTAACCAGACTTGCTCAGAACCTGGAGGTATTGCTCAGTAGTAACCTGACTTGCTTAGCACCTGGAGGTATTTATCAGTAGTAACCAGACTTGCTCAGCACCTGGAGGTATTGCTCAGTAGTAACCTGAGTTGCTCAGCACCTGGAGGTATTTCTCAGTAGTAACCTGACTTGCTCAGCACCTGGAGGTATTGCTCAGTAGTAACCTGACTTGCTCAGCACCTGGAGGTATTTATCAGTAGTAACCTGACTTGCTCAGCACCTGGAGGTTGCTCAGTAGTAACCTGACTTGCTCAGCACCTGGAGGTATTGCTTAGTAGTAACCTGACTTGCTCAGCACCTGGAGGTATTGCTCAGTAGTAACCTGACTTGCTCAGCACATGGAGGTATTGCTCAGTAGTAACCTGACTTGCTCAGCACCTGGAGGTATTGCTCAGTAGCTCAGAACCTGACTTGCCTGACTTGCTTAGCACCTGGAGGTATTTATCAGTAGTAACCAGACTTGCTCAGCACCTGGAGGTATTGCTCAGTAGTAACCTGACTTGCTCAGCACCTGGAGGTATTGCTCAGTAGTAACCTGACTTGCTCAGCACCTGGAGGTATTGCTCAGTAGTAACCTGACTTGCTCAGCACCTGGAGGTATTGCTCAGTAGTAACCTGACTTGCTCAGCACCTGGAGGTATTGCTCAGTAGTAACCTGACTTGCTCAGCACCTGGAGGTATTGCTCAGTAGTAACCTGACTTGCTCAGCACCTGGAGGTATTGCTCAGTAGTAACCTGACTTGCTCAGCACCTGGAGGTATTGCTCAGTAGTAACCTGACTTGCTCAGCACCTGGAGGTATTGCTAGTAACCTGACTTGCTCAGCACCTGGAGGTATTGCTCAGTAGTAACCTGACTTGCTCAGCACCTGGAGGTATTGCTCAGTAGTAACCTGACTTGCTCAGCACCTGGAGGTATTGCTCAGTAGTAACCTGACTTGCTCAGCACCTGGAGGTATTGCTCAGTAGTAACCTGACTTGCTCAGCACCTGGAGGTATTGCTCAGTAGTAACCTGACTTGCTCAGCACCTGGAGGTATTGCTCAGTAGTAACCAGACTTGCTCAGCACCTGGAGGTATTGCTCAGTAGTAACCTGACTTGCTCAGCACCTGGAGGTATTGCTCAGTAGTAACCTGACTTGCTCAGCACCTGGAGGTATTTCTCAGTAGTAACCTGACTTGCTCAGCACCTGGAGGTATTGCTCAGTAGTAACCTGACTTGCTCAGCACCTGGAGGTATTGCTCAGTAGTAACCTGACTTGCTCAGCACCTGGAGGTATTGCTCAGTAGTAACCTGACTTGCTCAGCACCTGGAGGTATTGCTCAGTAGTAACCTGCTCAGCACCTGGAGTAGTAACCTGACTTGCTCAGCACCTGGAGGTATTGCTCAGTAGTAACCTGACTTGCTCAGCACATGGAGGTATTGCTCAGTAGTAACCTGACTTGCTCAGCATCTGGAGATATTTCTCAGTAGTAACCTGACTTGCTCAGCACCTGGAGGTATTTATCAGTAGTAACCTGACTTGCTCAGCACCTGGAGGTATTGCTCAGTAGTAACCTGACTTGCTCAGCACCTGGAGGTATTTATCAGTAGTAACCTGACTTGCTCAGCACCTGGAGGTATTGATCAGTAGTAACCTGACTTGCTCAGCACCTGGAGTAGTAACCAGACTTGCTCAGAACCTGGAGTAACCCTGACTTGCTCAGCACCTGGAGGTATTGCTCAGTAGTAACCTGACACCTGGAGGTATTGCTCCTGACTTGCTCAGCACCTGGAGGTATTTATCAGTAGTAACCTGACTTGCTCAGCACCTGGAGGTATTGCTCAGTAGTAACCTGACTTGCTCAGCACCTGGAGGTATTGCCCAGTATTAACCTGACTTGCTCAGCACCTGGAGGTATTGCTCAGTAGTAACCTGACTTGCTCAGCACCTGGAGGTATTGCTCAGTAGTAACCTGACTTGCTCAGCACCTGGAGGTATTGCCCAGTATTAACCTGACTTGCTCAGCACCTGGAGGTATTGCTCAGTAGTAACCTGACTTGCTCAGCACCTGGAGGTATTGCTCAGTAGTAACCTGACTTGCTCAGCACCTGGAGGTATTGCTCAGTAGTAACCTGACTTGCTCAGCACCTGGAGGTATTGCTCAGTAGTAACCTGACTTGCTCAGCATCTGGAGGTATTGCTCAGTAGTAACCTGACTTGCTCAGCACCTGGAGGTATTGCTCAGTAGTAACCTGACTTGCTCAGCACCTGGAGGTATTGCTCAGTAGTAACCTGACTTGCTCAGCACCTGGAGGTATTGCTCAGTAGTAACCTGACTTGCTCAGCACCTGGAGGTATTTATCAGTAGTAACCAGACTTGCTCAGCACCTGGAGGTATTGCTCAGTAGTAACCTGAGTTGCTCAGCACCTGGAGGTATTTCTCAGTAGTAACCTGACTTGCTCAGCATCTGGAGGTATTGCTCAGTAGTAACCTGACTTGCTCAGCACCTGGAGGTATTGCTCAGTAGTAACCTGACTTGCTCAGCACATGGAGGTATTGCTCAGTAGTAACCTGACTTGCTCAGCACCTGGAGGTATTGCTCAGTAGTAACCTGACTTGCACAGCACGTATGCGTCCAAAATGGCACCCTATTATGTTGTACTACTTTGACCAGGGACCATAGGGTAGTGTGCTATATAGTGAATAGGGTGTCATTAGGGATGTAACCACTTACATTCCTCTATCCCTTCAGTGAGCACAACCACCTGCTCTCACTGCACCACTTACACAGACATAAGATGACCTGAAACATCCCCTATGGCCCAAAAGCTAAGTACATCTAAGAACAGTCAGAGAATAGGTCAAGAGTGTATGAGTGTGTTTTGCGTGTGTGTGTGTCAGTGTGTCTCTGCTCAAGGGAGATGTCATGAAATGGTTTCTACAGTAAACACAAAAGTCCACTAAAAGCTTTTTCCCTACGTCAGAGAGGCCGAGGCACCCGGTTGCATATCTGCCTTGCTGCTTCTCTCGTACTCATTTCCTCTCCTCCTCTCGCCCTTGCTTTCTTGACTCACAGGGAATGACGTGAGAGAAGGAAAAATGGTTCCCTGTCGTCAGTCTGAACTGTTAACCACCACAAGCATAAGGTCACCACCCCACCGCTATGTTTAAATGCAGAGAAAACACCCTAAATTATATTTTTTCAATTTGAAATGTTATGATTTTTACTAGAGTGACCCCAACATTAGAAAAAGTGAAACATTGCCTTTGTTCATATTTCCATGAAAGCTGTACACCACCAGGGTACAAAGATTGTCTTAGGGTAATTTTTGACCCAGCAGTTATAAAATCATCTCCACCACAAAAACCACACACACACACACACACACGCACGCACGCACACACACACACACACACACACACACACACACACACACACAATGAGAAATTGAGACTGTGTGCTACTGATTGAACTCAGCCAGCAGCTCCTGAAGAGGAAGATCACAATGGTTGCCACAGTTAGAACGAACAAGCCTGAGCTCCCCCTGCACTCCTCGCAACAAGGGGGAGAGAGGCCTTCTCATCAAAAGTTTGCCTTCACCCCCCCACCACTCTAGTTTCTTACATTACCTTATGATGTGTATTGCTGTTATCTGGAGCTATCTATAATTTCTCCGGACATTTTTGAGCATTTTCTGAACATGGCGTCAATGTAAACTGAGATTTATGGATATAAATTGCATATTATTGAAAAAAACATAAATGTACTGTGTAACATGTCCTATTACTGTCATCTGATGAAGATTTTCAAAAGGTTAGTGAATTATTTTTCTTTTAATCCTGCGTTTGTGATTGCATCTTTTGTTCGACAAAATGGCTACATATCGTCTGTGTCTTTGTGGTGGTTTGACATACATATGTGCTATGTTTTTGCCGTAAAACATTTTAGAAATCTGACTCGCTGGATAGATGAACAAGGTGTTTATCTTTCATTTGAGCTATTGGACTTGTTAATGTGTGGTGGTTAAATATTTCTAAGAATATTTTTGCATCCCTTGGGGAACGTGTAGTTTGAACAAGTTTTAAGCACATTGCACAAAACGGCTGAGATCAGTGATCATGAGGACAGGAAGCCAGCTATCATCCTAGACTACAACCACAACAAAGGAGGCGTGGACAACCTGGACAAGGTGATTGGAACTTACAGCTGCAGGAAGATGACTGCCTGCTGGCCCCTGGTCATCTTCCATAACATCATTGATGTGTCCTCATACAATGCCTTTGTGATATGGAACAAGATCAACCCTACCTGGATGCCTGATAAGCAGAACAAGAGGAGGGTGTTCCTGGAGCATCTGGGAAAGGCACTTGTAACCCCACAGATTCAAAGAAGGGAGCACCTCCCCTGCACAGGAGCCTCTGCAGTGCTTGTGAAAGCTGTTCAGGAGGATGAATCTTGTCCTGATCCACCTGAGGCTGCAGCTGGGACAACAAGAGGAGGAGATGCCAATGCTGTCCCCCAAAGAAGGACTGTAAAACAAATACTATGTGCTGCACATGTGAGAAATACATCTGTAAAGTCCATGCACAGACACTTGCATTCTATCCTCTTGGCCAGGTCGCAGTTGCAAATTAGAATTTGTTCTCAACTAGCCTACCTGGTTAAATAAAGGTGAAATAAATAAAAAATAAAATAAAAAAATCCTATGTGTGCTAATTAGAGTTGATTGATTTATGTTCTTCATGTTTTTGTTTTGTATCTATTATCTTATTTTGTTCACATTTATTGTTGTTGTTTATACACCTTGTGAGTGGGGGCAATGGTTAAAAAAATGGGAGAAGACTAGTATTTTGTAGTTGAAATCCTCATTGTTCAGTATATAAGAATGTGTCATGTGTCACTATGTTGCCAAAAAAAGATCAAGACTGTTATTGTTTCCCTTAAAAAAATCCATTCAGAACAACTTTCTGCACATTTGTCCTATTTTCTTAGGCTATACAAGTGCTATTTCTTGCTAAGAAAATGATGTTTATACCTATGCAGTACCTTTCGCAATAATAATAATAATAATAATAAACTTCTACTTTAGTAAAGATAACAATTATGACGGCTGTGTTGTTATAAAAATGAGTGGTCTCCACTGATTAAATGCAGAGGGAAAACCCAGACATTCACAAAGTTTGTGATGAATGACAGGTTGTTTCTTCATGCAAAATAGATTTGGGGTTTAAAGTTAAATTAAGCAGCTTTATTTGAGGGGTTTAGTGAAGGCGGGTCATTTTCGACCCTTAGGACTAGGGGAGTATACAGAACTTTAAGACTACACAAGAGTTAACTCCCTCCATATTCCCTGTCGTCTTGTCATACTATCTTACTACTTTTTGTTGGCTGTGTCAAGGTTACTGACCCCCATGAAATGTATTATCCCATCTCTCCTGTCTCAGTTAACAAAGAAAAAAATCTATTATACTGGGGTTGTGGTAACTTTCACAAAATGTCAATGATTTCAACAAATCCTGGTTGTAGGATTTTGGGACTTCCTGCTAAACTTTGTGGAAAGTTACCTCAACTGAGTTAATTCTTTGTCTATTCAGAGTTGAGCATTTGGAGAAAGACTTCTCCATCACAAAGTGCTGTTCTGAACACTCACAGAAGTTTGCATTTCTGCCTATCAGAATGGTATCAGAGGTTATCAACTGTCATACTTGAGTAAAAGTAAAAGATACGATAGATAATAGAAAATGACTCAAGTAAAAGTAAGTCACCCAGTAAAATTCTACTCAAGTAAAAGTCTAAATGTATTGGGTTTAAAATATACTTAATAATCAAAAGTAAAAGTATAAATAATTAAAAATTCCTTATAATAAGCAAACCAGAAGGCACCATTTTCTAGTTTTTATTTTTTTTACAGAAAGCCAGGGACACTCAAACATTCAGACATAATTTACAAACGAAGCATGTGTGTTTAGTGATTCCATCAGATCAGATCAATATTTTCTCAACATCTTATGTCTGGGGCATTATTGAGTAGCTTCGATGAATAAGTTGCCCAGAGGTGCCCAGAGGTAACTGCCTGCTACTCAATCCCGGATGCTAATATATGCATATTATACGTCTATTTGGATAGGAAAAAAACTCTGAAGTTTCTAAAACTGTTTGAATGATGACTGTGAGAATAACTGAACTCATATGGCAGGCAAAAACCTGAGAAAAAAAATCCAACCAGGAAGTGGTATTGAAGATACAGTGGGATATTGGTCATGTTGCACTTCCTAAGGCTTCCACTAGATGTCAAAAGTCTTCGGAACCTTGTTTGAGGCTTCTACTGTAAAGGAGGGGCTCTTTGAGTCAGTGGTCTGGCAGAGTGCCACAAGCTCGTGACGCTCGTTCACGTGAGAGTTAGCTCGCGTTCCACTGCATTTTGGAAGACAAAGATATTCTCCAGGTGGAACGTTATTGAAGATTTATGTTAAAAACATCCTAAAGATTGAATCTATACATCATTTGACATGTTTCTACGGACTGTAATGGATAACTTTTTAACATTTCGTCTGCTCCTAGTGAATGCGCTAACAAAATGCGTTAACAAAAGTAGATATTTGGACATAAATGATGGACATTATCGAACAAATCATTTATTGTGGAACTGGGATTCCTTGGAGTGCATTCTGATGAAGATCATCAAAGGTAAGTGAATATTTATAATGTTATTTCTGACTTCTGTTGACTGCACAATATGACATATCTTTTGGCTTGTTTGGTCTCTGAGCGCCGTACTCAGATTATTGCATGGTTTGCTTTTTCTGTAAAGCTTTTTTGAAATCTGACACAGCGGTTGCATTAAGGAGAAGTGTGTCTAAATTTCCATGCATAACACTTGTATTTTCATCAACATTTATTATGAGTATTTCAGTAAATTGATGTGGCTCTCTGCCTAATCACCGGATGTTTTTGGAACTACTGAACATAATGTGCCAATGTATACTGAGATTTGTTTTATATAAATATGAACTTTATCAAACAAAACATACATGTCTTGTGTAACATGAAGTCCTATGAGTGTCATCTGATGAAGATCATCAAAGGTTAGTGATTCATTTGATCTCTATTTCTGATTTTTGTGACTCCTCTCTTTGGCTGGACAAATGGCTGTGTTTTTCTGTGACTTGGCTCTGACCTAATAATCGTTTGTGGTGCTTTCGCCATAAAGCCTATTTGAAATCGGACACTGTGGTGGGATTAACAAGAAGTGTATCTTTAAAATGGTGTGAAATACTTATATGTTTGAGGAATTTTAATTGTGGGATTTCTGTTGTTTTGAATTTGGCGACCTGCACTATTCACTGGCTGATGTTATATAGATCAGGTTAGCGGGATCTCAGCCCTATTAAGGAGTATAGTGAAGTAAAAGTAAAAGCAGTCAAAAATATAAATGCTAATGTAAAGTACAGATACCCCCAAAAATGACTTAAGTAGTACTTTAAATAATTTTTACACCACTGGAGGTTATTCCTGAGTTCATGTAGTACTCTCTCTGTCGTAGTCTCTCTGTAGTATTCTCTCTGAAGTACTCTCTCTGTAGTACTCGCTTTATAGTACTCTCTCAGTAGTGTCGTACCCCTCTCTGTAGTACTCTCTCTGTTGTACTTTCTCTGGCATACTCTCGCTTTTGACACCTTGTAGCCCATGCCCTGATACATTTAGTCTGTACTGAAGGCAATGGGGTGTGCAACTCAATATTAGGAATGTGTTCCTAATGTTTTGTTCACTCAATATATACTTTTTCATTTTTTTCTCATCCCCCTTATCCTTTCTTCTGTACCCCCACCTTCTCCTCTCGGTGCCCCAGTGTGTCTTTTATACAGATTTCAAAGCCAGAACCTCGCCAACCCTGACATAACATTGCCATGTAGCACGTTGAAATCCTATAAAAATAGCTGTGTGTGTGTGTGTGTACTGTATTTTTCTGTGAATTAAACATCTGTTTGGGAAACTGCATGTAAAGAACTGCATGTGTGTTCTGAAAGTGTGTTCGGTATTGGTATACCAAATGCACACTCCAAATGCACGTGTGTGATTGTATGTGTGTTCAGTATGTTTGTGTATGTTTGCCTGGCTGTTTACCAACACATGAATAGGATTTATATATCCCAGGGCTTTCCACCGTATATTTTATTTATTTAGTTTATAAAATCATCCCGCCTTCTTCCCATTCAGCTGCCTCTCAATGTCACTTTGATGATACGTTGTCTCAGGGCGTTTGTGTGTGTGTTTGTGTGCATGTGTGCTTGTGTGGGGCCTGTGAGCATGTGTGCATCTCTCTGTGTGTGCGTGTGTGTGTGTGCGTGTGTGCGTGTGTGTGTGTGTGTGTGTGTGTGTGTGTGTGTGTGTGTGTGTGTGTGTGTGTGTGTGTGTGTGTGTGTGTGTGTGTGTGTGTGTGTGTGTGTGTGTGTGTGTGTGTGTGTGTGTGTGTGTGTGTGTGTGTGTTAGATCAGTTAGAGCAGTCATTCTTATCGGGTTCAGCCAACCAGAGTCTGTGGGGCATGGCATTAGGCTGTCTTTCTGGGTTTTCTTTCAAACACGATACAGTATATGCAATCCAATGAATGATTAAAACTACTTAAGTACAATTCTAGAAAACTATCTTGTCTCAATACAATGGACAAGACTATGTCTACCTCAAGCACTAAAAGTGTCAAGTAGCCAATAGTCTACTTTCTTCCCCTCTGTGGTAACTTGCCCACAGCTCAAGAGCTGTAGCCCTTTTGTTACTTGTAGGCTGGGAGTCAGGAACCAAGTGCAGAAGGTCAATTTAATGAAGATAAGCGAACAGACCGCAAAAAAAAACCAATACTTCCTGATGACTGAGGCTACTGAGGGCTAAATAAAGGGAAGGTAATCAAGGTGATGATGAAGTCAAGGTGTGCGTAATGATGGGGAGCAGGTGTGCGTAATGATGGTTGCCATGGCCGGTAGTTAGAAGACCGGCAACTTTGAGCGCTGGAGAGGGGGAGCTGGAGTAGGCGTGACACATTTACAGCAGTCAAATGACCTAGTGGCCTCATGGGTGGAATGTTTTTCATATTTTTCACAATTTCATAATTAATGAATAAACTGTCTTTAAAAAATGAACGCTGAAAATCCGGTGTTTCTATGTCAAGCAGTTTTGTTACATTTCATTATTCTGTGATGTATGCAATGTGTAATATTAAACTCATTGAGCACTTCAGTAAGGCCATTCTACTGCCAATGTTTGTCTACAGTGATTGCATAGCTGTGTGCTTAATTGTATACCCCTGTCAGCAACGGGTGTGGCTGAAATAGTCAAATCCACATCATTTGAAGGGGTGTCCACATACTTGCACATACAGTTGAAGTCAAAAGTTTACATACACCTTAGCCAAATACATTTAAACTCAGTTTTTCACAATTCCTGACATTTAATCCAAGTTAAAAAAATCCTGTTTTAGGTAAGGTAGGATCACCACTTTATTTTAAGAATGTGAAATGTCAAAATAATAGTAGAGAGAAGGATTTATTTCCACTTTTATTTCTTTCATCACATTCCCAGTGGGTCAGAAGTTTACATACACTCAATTAGTATTTGGTAGCATCACCTTTACATTTTTTGACTTGGGTCAAATGTGTCGGGAAGCCTTCCACAAACTTCCCACAATAAGTTGGATGAATTCTGGCCCTTTTTTTCTGACAGAGCTGGTGTAACTGAGTCAGGTTTGTAGGCCTCCTTGCTCGCACACGCTTTTTCAGTTCTGCCCACAAATGTTCTATGGGATTAATTTCAGGGCTTTGTGATGGCCAATCCAATACCTTGACTTTGTTGTCCTTAAGCCCTTTTGCCACAACTTTGGAAGTATGCTTTGGGGTCATTGTCAGTTTGGAAGACCCATTTGCGACCAAGCTTTAACTTCCTGACTGTTGTCTTGAGATGTTGCTTCAATATATCCACATAATTTTCCTGCCCCATGAAGCCATCTATTTTGTGAAGTAAACCAGTCCATCCTGCAGCAAAGCACCCCCACAACATGATGCTGCCACCCCCGTGCTTCAAGGTTGAGATTGTGTTCGGCGGCTTGCAAGCCTCTCGCTTTTTCATCCAAGCATAACAATGGTCATTATGACCAAAAAATTATAGTTTTGTTTCATCAGACCAGAGGACATTTCCCCAAAAGTACGATCTTTGTCCCCATGTGCAGTTGCAAACCATAGTCTAGCTTTTTTCTGGCGATTTTGGAGTAGTGCCTTTTTCCTTGCTGAGAAGCCTTTCAGGTTATGTCGATATAGGACTCGTTTTACTATAGATACTTTTGTACCTGTTTCCTCCAGCATCTGCACAAGGTCCTTTGCTGTTTTTCTGGGATTGATTTGCACTTTTCGCACCAAAGTACGTTCATCTCTAGGAGACAGAATGTGTCTCCTTCCTGAGCGGTGTGACGGCTGCATGGTCCCATGGTGTTTATACTTGCGTACTCTTGTTTGTACAGATGAATGTGGTAGCTTCAGGCATTTGGAAATTGCTCCCAAGGATGAACCAGACTTGTGGAAGTCTACAATATTTTTACTGAAGTCTTGGCTGATTTCTTTTGATTTTCCCGTGATGTCAAGCAAAGAGGCACTGAGTTTGAAGAAAGGCCTTGAAATACATCCACAGGTATACCTCCAATTGACTCAAATTATGTCAGTTAGCCTATCAGAAGCTTCTAAAGCAATGACATTATTTTCTGGAATTTTCCAAGCGGTTTAAAAGCAGTCAATTTAGTGTATGTAAACATCTGAAAAATGATTTTTGTCATGCCTAAAGTATATGTCCTAACTGACTTGCCAAACCTATAGTTTGTTAACAACACATTTGTGGAGTGGTTGTGTATGTAAACTTCCGACTTCAACTGTATATAGTGTACTTTGTGTCCCTCATTTAGTCACATGATTCCTTTATTTTGGTGTTTCCTCTAGAGCAGACACACCTTTATTTGCTTCAGTATTGTATTGCATTTTATATTCAATGAGGGAGGGATTGTATCTCCTCTCTCCAGGTTGCTTGGCATATATTGGTTGCCTCAGAGTCATAATTTCTAAAGAACTTCAGATAAGTAGAGAAGCATCTCTAGTGCCTCTATGTGGATTCACTTTGAGGAGAAAAGTTGGCTTCATTCTAGGATTTTCTAAATATGATTGATAGGAACCACATAGAGTTCCAACACTGAAGGGACTCAATAGAAAGACCGATTTATTTGAGCAATAATGTTTTTTGTCGCTTTGTTGAACGAGAACGTCACATACTGTTAGCCGTTCTCATCTGTACATGTTTTCAATTAGTCAGGTTTCAGCAGACGGTTTCCCTCCTTCCCGCTTCGCCCAAAATCAGCAAACCACACATTGTTCACCAAACCCTGAAGTGTTTCAGTGTCCAGAGCCTTGGAATGTTTGAAGAGCTGCATCTCATTTTCAGTTTCAGGATGTTGTTCTGCTAAGTTTTGTTGTATTCCCAAACTCACAATGTATTCCTTTTTCCGCACACCAATTAGTGAAGTATGTCAGTGCCCACTTTGTTTGTTTCATGGTGTTCTTTTCGTTAAGGTTTCCTTCAAATTCATCTCAAAGCCTATTCTCTACATGGGCATGGCGAGCTATTGTTGATGTAGCCATGTTATCAAGGTGAAAAGGCTAAATGTCATAGTCATGGTATACGGTCTCACATACACATGAATGAATACTGTTTTAGCCAATCAGCATCCAGTAGCCAAACTACCCGGTTGAAAAAAAGGCCCATTGATTTTACCTGCTCTATGACGAGACACTTGCTTTTTTTTACCTTTATTTGACTAGGCAAGTCAGGTAAAGAACAAATTCTTATTTTCAATGACAGCCTAGGAACAGTGGGTTAATTGCCTTTTCAGGGGCAGAAAGACAGATTTTTTCCATGTCAGCTCTGGGATTTGAACTTGTAATCTTTTGGATACTAGGCCAACACTCTAACCACTAGGCTACCACTCCACACCAGCTTCATCAAGACTACTATTATTTTCTAACTAGCAAGGCTACAATTATGCTTCTTCACCGTAATCTGTGCACCCCTCTCTGGGTGTAGTGGAATATAGGCCTGTACCATACTATTCTATTTTCAACAGTGACCCTGGTGAACTTCTGCACTGGCAGTTCTTTTCAGTCTTCATCAAGAGCAGAATGGATTGAATTGATTTGACAGGTTTTAAGTATTAATGATAGCTGTAGGCTAGATGGGACTTATCAAGGGAGCATCAAAGACGTTCAGGCTGCTTTGCTTCGGTTTATGAGTATGCGTATTAACATAATGTCAAATATTTCATTTTTCATTATGTTTACCTGTATTTTAAGTTATATTACTCTCTCTGTCGTAGTCTCTCTGTCGTAGGATCTCTGCCGTACTCACTCTGCCGTACTCACTCTGTGGTACTCATTCTGCCGTACTCACTCTGTTGTACTCTCTCTGTCGTAGTCTCTCTGTCATAGGCTCTCTGCCGTACTCACTCTGTCATACTCATTCTGCCGTACTCACTCTGTTGTACTCTCTCTGTCGTAGTCTCTCTGTCGTAAGCTCTCTGTCATAGGCTCTCTGCCGTACTCACTCTGAGGTAGTCATTCTGTCGTACTCATTCTGCCGTACTCTGTTGTACTCTCTCTGTCGTAGGCTCTCTGTCGTAGGCTCTCTGCCGTACTAACTCTGAGGTAGTCATTCTATCGTACTCATTCTGCCGTACTCTGTTGTACTCTCTCTGTCGTAGGCTCTCTGTCGTAGGCTCTCTGCCGTACTAACTCTGAGGTAGTCATTCTATCGTACTCATTCTGCCGTACTCTGTTGTACTCTCTCTGTCGAAGTCTCTCTGTCGTACTCATTCTGCCGTACTCTGTTGTACTCTCTCTGTCGAAGTCTCTCTGTCGTAGGCTCTCTGCCGTACTCACTCTGAGGTAGTCATGCTGTCGTACTCATTCTGCCGTACTCTGTTGTACTCTCTCTGTCGAAGTCTCTCTGTCGTAGGCTCTCTGCCGTACTCACTCTGTGGTAGTCATTATGTCGTACTCATACTGCTGTACTCACTCTGTTGTACTCTCTCTGTCGTAGTCTCTCTGTAATAGTCTCTCTGCTGTACTCTCTCTGCTGTACTCACTCTGCCGTACTCACTCTGTTGTACTCTCTCGGTCGTATTCTCTCTGCTGTACCCACTCTGCTGTACTCACTCTACTGTACTCACTCTGCTGTACTCTCTCTGTTGTACTCTCTCTGCTGTACTCACTCTGTTGTACTCACTCTGTCGTATTATCTATGTAATACTCTCTCTGCTGTACTCTCTCTGCTGTATTCTCTCTGCTGTACTCACTCTGTTGTACTCACTCTGTTGTACTCACTTTGTTGTACTCACTCTGTCGTATTCTCTCTGTAATACTCTCTCTGCCGTACTCACTCTGTTGTGCTGTCTCTGTCATAGTCTCTCTGTCGTAGGCTCTCTGCCGTACTCACTCTACGGTACTCACTCATTGGTAGTCATTCTGTCGTACTCATTCTGCTGTACTCACTCTGTTGTACTCTTTCTGTCGAAGTCTCTCTGTCGTAGGCTCTCTGCCGTACTCACTCTGTTGTACTCTCTCTGTCGTAGTCTCTCTGTTGTAGGCTCTCTGCGGTACTCACTCTGCGGTAGTCATTCTGTCGTACTCATTCTGCCGTACTCACTCTGTTGTACTCTCTCTCTGTCGTAGTCTCTTTGTCGTAGGCTCTCTGTCGTACTCACTCTGTGGTAGTCATTCTGTCATACTCATTCTGCCGCACTCACTCTGTTGTACTCTCTCTGTCGTATTCTCTCTGTAATAGTCTCTCTGCTGTACTCTCTCTTCCGCACTCTGTTGCACTCACTCTGTTGTACTCTCTCGGTCGTATTCTCTCTGCTGTACTCACTCTGCGGTGCTCACTATGCTGTACTCACTATGCTGTACTCACTCTGCTGTACTCTCTCTGTTGTACTCACTCTGTTGTATTCTCTCTGTAATACTCTCTCTGCTGTACTCTCTCTGCTGTACTCACTCTGCTGTACTCACTCTGCTGTACTCACTCTGCTGTACTCACTCTGCTGTACTCACTCTGTTGTACTCTCTTTGTCATACTCACTCTGTTGTACTCTCTCTGCTGTACTCTCTCTGCTGTACTCCCTCTGCTGTACTCACTCTGTTGTACTCACTCTGCTGTACTCACTCGGTCGTACTCTCTCGGTCGTACTCTCTCTGTTGTACTCACTCTGCAGTATTCTCTATTCTCTATCTCTATTTTACTCTCACTATTGACACCTTGTAGTCCATGCCCTGACAAATTGATTCTGTTCTGAAGGCAAAGGGGTGTGCAACTCAATATTAGGAAGGTGTTCCTAATGTTTTGATCACTCAGTGTATACTTCAGGACTTATATTTACATTTCTCTATCTTTCTCTCAATTCAATGCAATTGAAGTTCAATTAAATGGCTGTATTGGCATGGGAAACATATGTTAACATTGCCAAAGCAAGAGAAGTAGATAATAAACAAAAGTGAAATAAACGTAAAATATTTACACTAAACATTACACTCACAGTTCCAAAAAAATAAAGACAGTTCAAATGTCATGTTATGTGTATATATAGTGTTGTAATAGTTTGCACATAGTTAAGGTATAAAAGGGAAAAAAACAAATATGGGTTGTATTTACAATGGTGTTTGTTCTTCACTGGTTGCCCTTTTCTTGTGGCAACAGGTCACACATTTTGTTGCTTTGATGGCACACTGTGGTACTTCACTCAAAACATATGGAAGTTTATCAAAATTGGGTTTGTTTTCTAAATCTTTGTGGATCTGTGTAATCTGAGGAAAACATGTGTCTCTAATATGGTCATACATTTGTCAGGAGGTTAGGAAGTGCATCTCAGTTTCCACCTCCTTTTGTTGGCAGTGTGCATGTAGCCTGTCTTCTCTTGAGAACCTGGTCTGCCTACGGCGGCCTTTCTCAATAGCACGGCAATGCTCACTGATTCTGTACATAGTCAAAGTTTTCCTTAAGTTTGGGTCAGTCACAGGGGTCAAGTATTCTACGACTGTGTACTCTCTGTTTTGGGCCAAATATCGTTCGAGTTTGCTCAGATTTTTTATTAATTATTTCTAATGTGTCAAGTAATTATCTCTGTCTCTCTCGCCACTTCCTATTAATATCCATCCCTCTTACTCTCTCTCTCTCCCTTCCCCACTATTCCAGTCCCTCTCTCTCCCTGATCTCTCTCTACTCTCTGACTGGTTGGGAGCATTAGAAAAGGCCTGGTTGATTGTTGTGAAACACTGATCCTCTCTCTGCTCCCTCTCTGATATTTTGCTGCCATGCTGTTTGAGGGCCCAAATCCCTTTGCCATGCTAGTGAAATTATCGTCAATTTGATTTGGAGAGATAAATTAACCAGCGCTGTGAGGCCTGGCCTGTCTGACGGTATAACCAGCATGTCACTGACACTTAAATGTTGGTGGGAGGTTTGAGTGACGCTGTTTCTTTGACAAGTTGATGGGCCCTCCTGTCTGCTCCTGCGATTTACGTTGACACCCTCGACAACATGACACATAGCAGTAACACACACACACCAACAAATTCAAATCCTTTGTGCCAGCAATTTGCAATTTACGTCTATCATCTGCAAACACTCATCAACATAATCCTGTAATAAACTCTATTAACAAAACACACACACACTTGATGTCAGTCATCATGTAAACACACATTTTAATGGCTCCAGTTTCACCATTTCAATAGGATTAGCATGTAGATTGGTGTGTCAATGGTTTGATTTGACTTTGGAAAGTGAAGTTATGAGGGTAAAGGGACAACATTGGTACAGACTAAGAGACACCAACAGACAGCTAGGGCACTAGGTTCAGCTTGTAACAACAGTTATACAGGATGGGTTTGTCTTTCAAGAGCATATTTATCATCCCTTGTTAAATCATGGTATATCATGGTACTGACTATGACTGATAAGAGGTTGTCCCTCCTAGCTATCTTTAGATGAATGCACTAAGTGTAATCACTCTGGATAAGAGCGTCTGCTAAATGACAAAAATGTGAAATGTAAATGTACATTTTTATTGTTTATGAATTGATCCAATGGGTCTTTGGTGAGGAGGACATTATCCCCTTATACAGGTAATAACCCAGCAAACAAGCACACACACACACACACGCAAACATGCACATACACACTCACTGTGTCTGCATCCTCTATTCGGTAGCATCAAGGCCTCTTATAGTGGGGATCTGATGAGATCTGATGAGGAATGTAGAGTTTGGTTAAAGGAGAGGTTTCTTCCAACACCTCTGAGATCTCTGATGTAATCTGTTCCTGTCTGGAGATAGATAGATCATTACTCCTACTCTTCTAGACCATGGGAACACACACACACGCACGAGCATACACACATACACACACACACACACACACACACGAACACATATCTCAGAGACCTGGCCGTGTGGTGCCAGGACAACAACCTCTGCCTCAACGTGATCAAGACAAAGGAGATGATTGTTTACTACTGGAAAAGTAGGACTGAGCACGCCCCCATTCTCATCGACGATGCTGTAGTGGAGCAGTTTGAGAGCTTCAAGTTCCTTGGTGTTAACATCACCAAAAAACTAACATGGTCCAAAACCTTTTCCCCCTCAGGAGACTGAAAATATTTGTCATGTGTCCTCAGATCCTCAAAAGGTTGTTAAAGCTGCACCATCGAGAGCATCCTGACTGGTTACATCGCTGCCTGGTATGGCACCTGCTCGGCCTACGACCATAAGGCACTACAGAGGGTAGTGTGTTCGGCCCAGTACATCACTGGGGCCAAACTCCCCGCCATCCAGGACCTCTATACCAGGCCGTGTCAGAAGAAGGCCTTAAAAATTTACTTCAGCCACCCTAGTACATAGACTGTTCTCTCTGCTACCGCACAGCAAGCGGTACAGGAGCGCCAAGTCTTGGTCCAAGAAGCTTCCAAACAGCTTCTACCCCCAGGCCATAAGACTCCTGAACATATAATAAAATGGCTACCAGACTATTTGCATTGTTACCCCCCCCCCTCCTTTATGCTGCTGCTATTCTCTGTTTATTATCTATGCATAGTCACTTTCACTCTACCTACATGTACATATTACCTCAATTACCTCAATTACCTCGACTAACCGGTGCCCCCACAAATTGACTCTGTACTATATAACAACTGTTATTTTACTGCTGTTCTTTAATTATTTGTTACTTTTTTTTACTTTAAGTTTTGGGATTTTTCTTAAAACTGAATTTTTGGTCAAAGGCTTGTAAGTAAGCATTTCACTGTAAGGTCTACACCTGTTGTATTCGGCACATGTAACAAATAAAATGTGATTTGATTTGATGTCACACACACACACACACGTCTGCAATGTAATGAGGACTCTTGAATACTCGGCCGGCAGATATCGAGCCCTATTTGTGCTTTCACGGGGAAAATTTGGATAGATGGGTAAAGTAATTTCACGTGAAAGTAATTTCACCCAAACCCAAAACTGGAGAGGGAACACATCAGCCAGGCTATCAGCTATTCTTCATGCTATTGTAAGAGCCAGACTGGCAAAACACAAAAGGTCACGGCAAGAAGCAGCCATAAGTCAGCAAGGAGAGAAAAATACAGAATTGACGCTGGAGGAAATGAACAGAGGAGAGAGTGGGAGGGGGGAGAGAGAGATATGAGGGGTTTACATATTCATTTTTGTGAACACTTGCTCTCCACTAAATCGTGGGCATTCATTTGGAGTTGGTCCCTCATAACAGCCTCCCCAGGGAAGGCATTCCACTAGAAGTTGGAACATTGCTGCGGGGACTTGCTTCCATTCAGCCACAAGAGCATTAGTGTGGTTGGGCAGTGATGTTGGGCGATTAGGACTGGCTCGCAGTTCCAAATCATCCCAAAAGCTGTTCGATGGGGTTGAGGTCAGGACTCAAGTTCTTCCGCATTGATCTCGACAAACCATTTTTGTATGGACCTCGCTTTGGGCATGGGGGCATTGCAATGCTGAAACAGGAAAGGGCCTTCCCCAAACTGTTGCCACAAAGTTGGAAGCACAGAATAGTCTATAATGTCATTGTATGCCGTAGCATTAAGATTTGCTTTCACTTGAACCACGAGGCCTTGTTCAAACCATGAAACAGCCCCATACCATTATTCCTCCTCTGCCAAACTTTACAGTTGGAACTATGCATTGGGGCAGGTAGCGTTCTCATGGCATCCGCAAATCCAGATTCGTTTGTCGGACTACCAGATGGTGAAGCGTGATACGTCACTCCAGAGAACGCTTTTCCACTGCTCCATAGTCCAGTGACGGCGAGCATTACACCACCACAGCTGAGCCATTTTTACTACTACATGTTCCCCCTTTTCTATAACAGCAGTTGGACATGTGGCATCCTATGACGGTGCCACATTGTATGTTTAAGGATTTTTTCTTTCCTTCTTGTTTTCAGGTAGGAAAGGAAGAAAGGCATAAATGGATAACGTTGTTTCTACATCCTTTCTCGCTCTCTCACTCTACCCCCCCCCACACACACACACACACCGTTCTCTCTCTCTCTCTTTCTATGGTTCACCCTGTCTTTAGGCTCTATTAATGTCATCCGAGCCCTCGCCTCAATACAACATGATTGATCTGACTCATTATTAGTGATGAGTGTGTGTCTATCCCCAAACGTCTAGTGTTGGAGACCACAGCTTCAGTTTACTGGAGCACTCACAAACCCTGTCTGGTTGACCTACAGTGGGGAGAACAAGTATTAGGTACACTTCAACTGTGAGAGACGGAATCTAAAACAAAAATCCAGAAAATCACATTGTATGATTTTTAAGTAATTAATTTAATTTGCACTCACAGTTGAAGTGTACCTATGATAAAAATTACAGACCTCTACATGCTTTGTAAGTAGGAAAATCTTGAAAATCGGCAGTGTATCAAATACTTGTTCTCCCCCACTGTATGAGTTGAATCAATGTTAGAAATCATCACAAATTACATCAAGCTAATTGATTTCAATATTGATTTAAAATATATTCACACACTAATTGTTTTGATGTCATATTTTGTGAGAATGGAATGTTTGTCTGGGGAATTTACTTCAAGCATTTTATGTATTTTCAGGGGGAGGTTGAATAAAGTGTTATTATAAAATATGGAAATGTTTCGTAATAGCCATCCAGCTGGGTTGTTTGGTTCCATCTGCCATCATAAAATTGCAGCCACATGTCTGTCCAATCTGTCTTCATAAGATGGCCGCTGTCTCTATGTCCTGCCACAGTGGACACGCACCTGGGTTAGAGTCAGCCAGCCAATCAGAGGGCTGCCGTCTGTATAATCACTGAGACTAGAGGGATGGAGGGACGGACACACATATGCGGCATCCACACCTGGTATATGCTACACACTCATACTCTCACACAGTCATATTCTCACAAACAGGCATGAAAATAGTCAAGGGAAAAACAGTACTGTTTTCTAAAGGTAATATTAAAAGTAATGGAGATGACAGAAAATGAAAACATTGTACAGTACCTAAACAGAGCATACATTTACCAGAACAATACATACTGCATATGCATTCCATCCCACTTGACATTTTGCCATGTATTCATGTGTTATTTAATGCATTTCTACGGGCCAAAAGCAGACTAACCAAATTCTATGTTTCATCAAATACTGTCTTAATCATTTATTTTGATAGCTACAGGGGTCCTTAAATTCAACATCAAATAGCTAGTAGGAGGGGTACCAAGCTAGCATATATCATTGTTTTAAGATGGTCTTACCATGGATAATTTAGTTGTTTGATTTTGAATTTAGGACCCCTTAAGGTATGAAAACATTTTGTTGATAAAATATTGAATTTGGGCTTTACTGCTATAACCCATATATGTAACAGATTTATAAATGGTAAAAAAAGACAGTCAAAAAGAAATCACAAGGAATAAGGTCTATCAGTGTCTGTCCAATATCTAGGAGAGCTCAGGAAATAACAAAACAAATATATATATATATATATTTTTAACACATATTTAACCCCTTATTTCTGTTGGCACAAAACTACCTCCATACCTCCATTAATTGGTTTACCTTCAGGGACAAGTGTTTGTGAGAGTCTCCCCTTTCCATAGTTCAGTCATATTAGTTTGTAGCTTTTGGATGCCACAGACGTTTTCTTCAGATTACCAATTTTCAATATGTTTCGGTAGCTCGGCCGCCTTCCACCGCTCGGCCAGTAATTCTGCAAAAAAAAGTGTGGCAAACTAATAAGCTTTTTTGTCCTGAATACAAATAGTTATATACACAACACATCACTGAGTACCACTCTCCACATTTTCAAGCATGATTGTGGCTGCAGCATGTTATGGGTATGCTTGTCATCGGCAAGGTCTGGGGAGTTGTTCTAGATAAAAAAAAAGGAATGGAGCTAAGCACAGGCAAAATCCCATAAGAAAACTTGGTTCAGTCTGCTGTCCACTAGACACTGGGAGATGAATTCACCTTTCAGCAGGACAATAATCTAAAACACAAGGCCAAATTTACACCTGAATTGTGTGCCAAGAAACCAGTGAATGTTCCTTAGTGGTGAGTTACAGTTTTGACTTAAATCTGCTTGAAAATCTATGGCAAGACTTGTAAATCGCTGTCAAGCAATGATCAACAACCAACTTGACAGAGCTTGAATCATTTTATAAAGAATAATGGGCATTCCAGGTGTGCAAAGCTCTTTGAGACTTACACCAAAATACTCACAGCTGTTAACGCTGTCAAATTATTATTAGATATATATATATATATATTTTTACACTGACCCAAGCAGTGAATACTTATCATTTCAACATACTGTATATTTCTTTTTTTTTTTTACTTTCATTAATGACAATTAAATCAATTTGAACACAAAATGATGAAGAAATTCAAAAATCCAAGGGGGGCGGGTGAATACTTATGATAATTAACTCCTCTATATACTATACGTTTCTATACTGGTAAAAGGCAAAAGACCCTAGAGCCCAATATCTCCCTACCGCTACCCTCTCTTCCTCTTTATCAGAGCACACGACATCCAGCATGGGTCACTTACTTTGCTCACACATATCTCTCTCACACACAAACACTAACTCACACATATCTCTCTCACACAGAAACACTAACTCACAAATATCTCTCTCACACACAAACACTAACTCACACATATGCATTCAAGGACTTTGTCATACATAGGAAACACACAATCTCACTTGTACACACAGATTGTAACCCTTTCAGACCCTCTCTTCCATAAGAGAATAACCCTGTCTGTGCTCTTCAGAAGCCCATTCACGCCTCATAGGACTCACAAACACACACACACACACACACACACACACAACGCATAGGCTGTCTCACATGGTAATGGCGTGTTTCGCAACTAGAAAGAGGAGTCACGTGTGTGTGTGTGTGTGTGTGTGTGTGTGTGTGTGTGTGTGTGTGTGTGTGTGTGTGTGTGTGTGTGTGTGTGTGTGTGAGTGTGTATCTGAGTTTTAGGGTGGTTTTATGTAATCAAAGGGAATAGTAAAGTAACATTTTAATTCCCCAACCCTGCACCTCTCATCATGAGCCCCTGGTTAAATATGGATGTTATGTTATAGTGGGGAACATCCTTTACCAAGCAGAAAATGGTGTGTGTGTGTGTGTGTGTGTGTGTGTGTGTGTGTGTGTGTGTGTGTGAGTGTGTGTGTGTGTGTGTGTGTGTGTGTGTGTGTGTGTGTGTGTGTGTGTGTGTGTGTGTGCGTGTGCGTGTGCGTGTGCGTGTGTGTGTGTGTGCTTGCTTGCTTGCTTGTGTGTTTAGAACAGTGGTTCCCAACCATTTTCGGTTTCAACCAACAGAATTAGACTCTTCCTGGAGTAGCCCTGATGTTCCCCTTCATGTGCATTTTACAAGTTCTCAAGAACCACACGTGGATAGGCCAAGTACCCCCAGGGGTCACAGTACCCGTGCTTGGGAACCACTGGTTTAGAACATAGTGAGGCAAAGCAATTACAATGTGTGAAGTGTATTAAAATATGTTTCTACTGGATAAGAATTAAGGTGGATCTACTTTTATGTATTTTCTGTTCTGATTCATATTCATACGTTCTTAAGTACAGTATAAGTGGCAAAATCACATCATTTTTCAATCAAATGTTCCAACTAGGCTTTTTAATGCTGTCCATATTTCCCCTCCAATTTAAAAATTCCGCTCTCCACCCCTCAGCTCTTTCCCATCTCTCTCTCTCTCTCTCTCTCTCTCTCGCTCTCTCTCTGTTTCTCTCTGTCTCTGTCAATTCAATTCAATTCAATTCAAGGGGCTTTATTTGCATAGGAAACATATGCTTACATATGCGAAACCGATGAAAAAAATGAAATAAACTGTGAAGTGGTGAGGTTGGACCCAGGTGCAGAGAAGAGACCAGACGAGGAATCATTGGTTAACTTCTTGGTAACAGGGGGGCAGTATTGAGTAGCTTGGATGAATAAGGTGCCCAGAGTAAACTGCCTGCTACTCTGTCCCAGATAATAATATATGCATATATATAGGTTCGTTTCTAAAACGGTATGAATGAGGTCTGTGAGTATAACAGAACTCATATGGCAGGCAAAAACATGAGACAAATTCAACCAGGAAGTGGGAAATCTGAGGTTTGTAGTTTCATTGAAGTGATTGCCTATCCAATATGCTGTGTCTATGGGGCATATTACACTTCCCAAAGCATCCAGCAGATGTCAACAGTCTTTAGAATGCTGTTTTTAGGCTTCTATTGTGGAAGGGGGTCGAATAAGAGCTGTTTCAACAAGTGGACTAGGCTGTGGCCAATCAGTTGTTTACTGCACAGTCACATGGGCGTGCTGTTCCTTTTTTTTCCTCTGTAATGAATACGCTATTGTCCGGTTGGAATATTATTGAAGATTTATTATAAAAAGACCCTAAGGATTGATTGTAAACATCGTTTGACATGTTTCTACAAACTGTAATGTAACTCTTTTGACTTTTCGTTTGGATTTTGCACTCGCGCATTGTACCTTTGGATTAGTGAACTAAACGAGCGAACAAAAGGAAGGTAATTTGGACTTAAATATGGACGTAATCGAACAAAACAAACATTTCTTGTGGAAGTGGGAGTCCTGGGAGTGCATTCCGACGAATATCAGCAAAGATAAGTGAAGATTTATAATGCTATTTATGACTTTTGTTGACTCCACAATTTGGCGGTTAACTGTATTGCTTGCTTTTGTGGCTGAATGCTGTTCTCAGATTATTGAATATTGTGGTTTTGCCGTAAAGCTTTTTTGAAATGTGACACAGCCGTTGCATTAAGAACAAGTTTATCTTTAATTCTATGTAAAACATGTATCTTTCATCAAAGTATATGATGAGTATTTTTGTTATTTTATGTGGCTCTCTGCAATTTCTACGGATGTTTTGGAAGCATTTCTGAACATGGCGCCAATGTAAACTGAGGTTTTTGGATATAAAAATGTACTTGATTGAACAAAACATGCATGTATTGTGTAATGTTGAGTCCTGGGAGTGTCATCTGATGAAGATCGTCAAAGGTTAGTGATTAATTTTATCTATATTTCTTTTTTTTGTGACACCTTTCTTTGGTTGGAAAATGGCTGAATGCTTTCTGTGACTAGTTGCTGACCCAACATATGTTCTGCTTTTGCCAAAAAGCCTTTTTGAAATCGGACACAACATATCGTTTCCCAATGAAAACCCACTGAACAGGCAGAGACCACAAACAAAAAATCAGAATGGTTAGTCCTCAGGGTTTTGCCTGCTACATAAGTTCTGTTATACTCACAGACATGATTCAAACAGTTTTAGAAACTTCAGAGTGTTTTCTATCCCAATCTAATAATAATATGCATATCTTATATTCTTGGCATGAGTAGCAGGAAGTTGAAATTGGGCATGCTATTTATCCAAAAGTGAAAATGCTGCCCCCTATACCTTAAGAAGTTAAAGGCAGTCTTCCACTCATCTCCCTCCCCGTTTCTCATCAGATTGTAATCGTATAGTAGGTCCAGTTTAGTGATGAATTGGTTCTTTTGGACCAACTCCAATGCAGAGGATATCAGTGGTAGGGGGTAACGATTCTTGATCGTAATCTGGTTCAGCCTTCTGTAGTCAGAACAGGGACACAGGTCTCCATCCTTACTCACAAAGAAGAAGCTTGCACCAGCAGGAGATGTAGAGGGGCGAATTATTCTTCCTCCTTTGACTCCTGGACGTAATTGTCCATGACTGCTGCTTCAGGGATCGAGAGGGAGAATGGACGACCCCGGAGAGGTGTGGCGCCGGGTAGAAGTTCTATGGAACAGTTGTAAGGACGATGTGTGGGAAGGGTGACTGCCTGCTTCTTACTGAAGGCCTCCCGTAGGTCAAAGTATTCATGGTCTTCCAAGAATGCAGGTCGACACTGCAAGGCTCTTGGTGGGGGTCTTAGACATTTAGTCTGACAGTCCTTACCCCAGTTTAGTAGGTGTCCCATGGACCATTAAACTTGTGGGTTATGTAGCGCTAGCTAGGGGTACACTAGGATAAGGTGGTTCTCAAGGGCAGTGATCAACAGAAAACTGAGAGGTTGGTTCACTCCAACCTGCAGTAGAATGGGCTATGTCTGATATTTGGGCCGTCCATCGAGGGCTGGAATCTGCAGAGGGATGGGACAATTCACTCAAGGGATCTGTAACTCTCTGGCGAAGTCTTGATCAATTAAATTATCCGTGACCCTGGAGTTAACAAAGGCTTGAATTTGGTGCTGAAGGTTGTCCCAGTGGAGGGTTACGGGTAGCAACAGATGGTGACTGAGTAGCCGGGAGATAACTGTCCAGCACGTCAGGGTCTCCCCCTGTTCTGGAGAGCCCTGTTATTTCCCGTCAGCTCTAGGCAGGTAGCATGGAGATGGCCGAGACCTCAGCCGTAGAGGCAGCAGCCTTCGCACGTGCACCTGTCACGGTCCTGTGGGCTCCAACGTGTGCGACCCAGCTGCAGGGAATGGGCTCGGTGGGCTTGGGGTGCACAGGAAACCGGAATGCTGGAGTGGTGTCAAAAGAGACCCAATCATTAAATAATAAGACACAATTGAGTCCAATAAAAGTCTCTAGGGCTGTCTATGCCAACCTATGGTGTCCGGAGGAACCATGACATGAACAAGAAAAAGAACAGCAAATATTACACACAAGTTCAAAGTATATTATGTCTATATACAGTGTTGTAGCGATGTGAAGATAGTTAAAGTACAAAACGGAAACTAAATGAATGTGGGTTGAGATCTTCTGTTGAGTCTGACAATTAATCTTAATGGTTGTACAGTCGTCTCAAATAAAACTGTGAAGGAACTCAGCATTATTCTGAACCCTGATCTCTCTTTTGACGGACATATCAAGACTGTTTCAAGGACAGCTTTTTTCCATCTACGTAACATTGCAAAAATCAGAAACTTTCTGTCCAAAAATGATGCAGAAAAATTAATCCATGCTTTTGTCACTTCTAGGTTAGACTACTGCAATGCTCTACTTTCCGGCTACCCGGATAAATCACTAAATAAACTTCAGTTAGTGCTAAATACAGCTGATAGAATCCTGACAAGAACCAAAACATGTGATCATATTACTCCAGTGCTAGCCTCCCTACACTTGCTTCCTGTCAAGGCAAGGGCTGATTTCAAGGTTTTACTGCTAACCTACAAAGCATTACATGGGATTGCTCCTACCTATCTCTCTGATTTGGTCCTGACATACATACCTACACGTACGCTACGGTCACAAGACGCAGGCCTTCTAATTGTCCCTAGAATTTCTAAGCAAACAAGTGGAGGCGGGGCTTTCTCCTATAGAGCTCCATTTTTATGGAACGGTCTGCCTACCAATGTGAGAGACGCAAACTCGGTCTCAACCTTTAAGTATTTACTGAAGACTCATCTCTTCAGTGGGTCATATGATTGAGTGTAGTCTGGCCCAGGAGTGTGAAGGTGAACGGAAAGGCTCTGGAGCAACGAACCATCCTTGTTGTCTCTGCCTGGCCGGTTCCCCTCTTTCCACTGGGATTCTCTGCCTCTAACCCTATTACAGGGGCTCTGGCCAGTCACTGGCTTACTGGGGCTCTCTCATGACGTCCCTGGAAGGGGTGCGCCACCTGAGTGGGTTGATTCACTGATGTGGTCATCCTGTCTGGGTTGGCGCCCCCCCTTGGGTTGTGCCGTGGCAGAGATCTTTGTGGGCTATACTCAGCCTTGTCTCAGGATGGTAAGTTGGTGGTTGAAGATATCCCTCTAGTGGTGTGGGGGCAGTGCTTTGGCAAAGTGGGTGTGGTTATATCCTTCCTGTTTGGCCCTGTCCGGGGGTGTAGTTTATGCTGCAGTAGTTTATGTGTCGAGGGGCTCGGGTCAGTTGGTTATATCTGGAGTACTTCTCCTGTTCTATTCGGTGTCCTGTGTGAATTTCAGTGTGCTTTCTCTAATTCTCTCTTTCTCTCTTTCTTTCTCTCTCTCGGAGGACCTGAGCCCTAGGACCATGCCCCAGGACTTCTTGACATGATGATTCCTTGCTGTCCCCAGTCCACCTGGCCGTGCTGCTGCTCCAGGTTCAACTGTTCTGCCTTATTATTATTCGACCATGCTGGTCATTTATGAACATTTGAACATCTTGGCCATGTTCTGTTATGATCTCCACCCGGCACAGCCAGAAGAGGACTGGCCACCCCACATAGCTGGTTCCTCTCTAGGTTTCTTCCTAGGTTTTGGCCTTTCTAGGGAGTTTTTCCTAGCCACCGTGCTTCTACACCTGCATTGCTTGCTGTTTGGGGTTTTAGGCTGGGTTTCTGTACAGCACTTTGAGATATCAGCTGATGTACGAAGGGCTATATAAATACATTTGATTTGATTTGTATGCTTTGGGTCATTGTCAATTTGGAAAAACCATTTGGACCAAGCTTTAACTTCCTGACTAATGTCTTGAGATGTTGCTTCAATATACCCACATAATTTTCCGCTCTCATGATGCCATCTATTTTGTGAAGTGCACCAGCCCCTCCTTCAGCAAAGCACCCCCCGTGCTGGGTTCGGATGGCGTTCTTCAGCATGCAAGCCTCCCGCTTTTTCCTCCAAACATAACAATGGTCATTATCGCCAAACAATTATAGTTTTGTTTCGTTAGACCATAGGATATTTCTGAACAAATTCCGATCTTTGTCCCCATGTGCAGATGAAAACCGCAATCTGGCTTTTTTATGGCGTTTTTTGCACAAGGGCTTCTTTCTTGCCGATCAGCATTTCAGGTTATGTCGATATAGGACTCGTTTTTACTGTGGATATAGATACTTTTGAACCTGTTTCCTCCAGAATATTCACAAGGTCCTTTGCTGTTGCTCTGTGATTGATTTGGACTTTTCTCACCACAGTACCTTACTCTCTAGGAGATAGAACACTCCTTCCTGAGAGGTATGACAGCTGCATGGTCCCATGGTGTTTATAAATGCATACTATAGTTTGTACAGATGAACGTGGTACATTCAGGCATTTGGAAATTGCTTCCAAGGAATAACCTGACTTGATTTATTTTGATTTTCCCATGATGTCAAGCAAATAGGAACTGATTTGAAAGGTAGGCCTTGAAATACATCCACAGGTACACCTCTAATTGACTCAAATTATGTAATTTTGCCTATCAGAAGCTTCTAAAGCCATGACGTCATTTTCTGGAATTGTCCAAGCTGTTTATAGGCACAGTCAATTTAGTGTATGTAAGCTTCTGACCCACTAGACTTGTGATACAGTGAAGTATATGTGAAATAATCTGTAAGTAAACAATTGTTGGAAAAATCACGTGTCCTCCAAAAAGTAGATGTCCTAACCAACTTGTCAAAACAATTGTTTGTTAACTTCTTGCGTCGAGCAATCCCGTATCCGGGAGCGTAATCATAGCCTCAAGCTCATTACCATAACGCAACGTTAACTATTCATGAAAATCGCAAATGAAATGAAAGAAATATATTCACTCACAAGCTTAGCCTTTTGTTAACAACACTGTCATCTCAGATTTTCAAAATATGCTTTTCAACCATAGCTACACACGCATTTGTGTAAGAGTATTGATAGCTAGCATAGCGTTAACCTGTTGCGACGAGCAATCCCGTATCCGTGAGCATAATTATAGCCTCAAGCTCATTACCATAACGCAACGTTAACTATTCATGAAAATCGCAAATGAGATTAAATAAATATATTGGCTCACAAGCTTAGCCTTTTGTTAACAACACTGTCACCTCAGATTTTCAAAAAATGCTTTTCAACCATAGCTACACAAGCATTTGTGCAAGAGTATTGATAGCTAGCATAGCATTAAGCCTAGCATTCAGCAGGCAACATTTTCACAAAAACAAGAAAAGCATTCAAATAAAATAATTTACCTTTGAAGACCTTCGGATGTTTTCAATGAGGAGACTCTCAGTTAGATAGCAAATGTTAAGTTATTCCAAAAATATTATTTGTGTAGAAGAAATCGCTCCGTTTTGTTCATGAACGTTTGGCTAAGAAATAAAAAAATAAGAAAAAATCAGTCATTACAACCGCAAACTTTTTTCCAAATTAATTACATAATATCGACAGAAACATGGCAAACGTTGTTTAGAATCAATCCTCAAGGTGTTTTTGACATATCTATTCGATGATAAATCATTCGTGGCAGTTGACTTTCTCCTCTGAAGCAAATGGTAAAATGCACAAAGCTGGAGATTACGCAATAATTTCGACGGAGGACACCAAGCGGGCACCTGGTCAATGTAGTCTCTTATGGTCAATCTTCCAATGATATGCCTACAAATACGTCACAATGCTGCAGACACCTTGGGGAAACGACAGAAAGTGTAGGCTCATTCCTGGCGCATTCACAGCCATATAAGGAGACATTGGAACACAGTGCCCTCAAAATCTGGGCCATTTCCGGTTTGAAATTTCATCTTGGTTTCGCCTGTCGCATCAGTTCTGTGGCACTCACAGATAATCTCTTTGCAGTTTTGGAAACGTCAGAGTGTTTTCTTTCCAAAGCTGACAATTATATGCATAGTCGAGCATCTTTTCGTGACAAAATATCTTGTTTAAAACGGGAACGTTTTTTTATCCAAAAATGAAAAGAGCGCCCCCTATATCCAAGAAGTTAACAAGAAATGTGTGGAGTGGTTGAAAAACAAGCTTTAATGACTCCAACCTATGTGTATGTAAACTTCCGACCTCAAATGTATTTCTCTGACATGGTCATACATTTAGCAGAAGGTTAGGAAGTGCAGCTCAGTTTCTACCTCATTTTGTGGGCAGTGTGCACATAGTCTTCTTTTGAGTGCCAGGTCTGCCTACGGCAACCTTTCTCAATAGCGAAGCTATGCTTACTAAGTCTGTATATAGTCAAACCTTTCGTTTAACCCCCCCCTTGGTCACGAAAATCAGAAAAGCAATCAAATTAATAATTTACATTTGATGAGCTTCGGATGTTTTCACTCACGAGGCTCCCAGTTAGACAGCAAATGTTCCTTTTGTTCCATAAAGATATTTTTTATATCCAAATACCTCCGTTAATTTGATGTGTTATGCCTAGGAATCTACCGGAAATAGCGGTCACGACAACGCAGACAAAAATTCCAAATTATATCCATAATATCGACAGAAACATGGCAAACGTTTTTTATAATCATTCCTCAAGGTGTTTTTCAAATATCCATTCGATAATATATCAACCGGGACAGTTGGCTTTTCACTAGGACCGGGAGCAAAAATGGCTACCTCTCTGTTTAGCGCAAAAATCACACTGAGAGCGAACAACTGACCATTAACGCAATGTGGACGTTTACGCTCATGCTTCAAAATAAAGGCATGAAACTACGTCTAAAGGCTGTAGACACCTTAGGGAAGCCACAGAAAAAGGAATCTGGTTGATATCCCTTTCAATGGGCAATAGGGATGCATAGAAAGACAGGGGTTTCAAAATAAGTGTCACTTCCTGATTGGATTTTTCTCAGGATTTCACCTGCAATATCAGTTGTGTTAAACTCACAGACAATATTTTTACAGTTTTGGAACCTTTAGAGTGTTTTCTATCCTAAGCTGTCAATTATATGCATATTCTAGCATCTGGTCCTTAGAAATAGGCCATTTACTTTGGGAACGTTATTTTTCCAAAAATATAAAAAGTGCCCCCTCGCTTCAAGAGGTTTTAAGTATTCAGCCACGGTTTACTCTATGTTTAGGGCCAATAAGCATTCTAGTTTGCTCTATTTTTTGATCATTCTTTCCAATATGTCAGGTAATTATCTTTTTGTTTTCTCATGATTTGATTGGGTCTAATTATGTTGCATTCCTGGGGTCTCTGTGGTCTGTTTATGTTTGTGAACAGAGCCCCAGCACCAGCTTCCTTTGGGAACTCTTCTCCAGGTTTATCTTTCAGTAGGTGATGGCTTTGTTATGAAAGGTTTGGGAATCGCTTCCTTCTAGGTAGGTATAGAATTTAACATATATTTTCTGGATTTTGATAATTATTGGGAATCGGCCTAATTCTGATCTGCGGGTATTACTTGATGTTTTACATTGTACATGGAGGATATTCTTGCAGAATTCTGCATGCAGAGTCTCAATTTGATTTGTTTTGGATGGTGAGTTGACCCCAGACCTCACAACAATAAAGGGCAATGGGTTCTATAACTGAGTAATTTTTGCCAGATCCTAATTGCTTTGTCAAATTGTATGTTCCTTTTGATAGCATAGCATAGGCCCTTCTTGCTTTGTCTCTCAGTGTCACACCCTGACCATAGAGAGCTTTTATTCTCTATGTTGGTTAGGTCAGGGTGTGATTAAAACATGTTATGTCTGCAATCCCGCTAACGGGATCGATATGACAACTACCAGTGAAAATAGAGGGCGCCAAATTCAAACCACAGAAATCTCATAATTACAATTCCTAAAACATGCATGTGTTTTATATAATTTCAAAGGTAATCTTGTTGTTAATCCCACCAAAGTGTCCGATTTCAAATACGCTTTTCAGCAAAAGTACTACAAACGATTATGTTAGGTCTCCACCAAACCACAATAAGCACAGCCATTTTCCTGCGAAATATAGCATTCACAAAAAGAAGAAAGAGAGATAAAATTAATCACTAACCTTCAATTATCTTCATCAGATGACACTCATAGGACTTCATGTTACACAATACATGCATGTTTATTTGATAAAGTTCACAGTTATATCACAAAACTGAGTTTACATTGGCGTATTAGATTCACTAGTTCCAAAAACATCAAGTGATTTTGCATAGCCACATCGTATCACCTGAAATACTCATCATAAATGTAGATGATAATACAAGCTATACACATGGAATTATAGATATACCTTTCCTTATTGTAACCTCTGTGTCAGATATAAAAAAAAGTTTACGGAAACAGCAACCCATGCAATAATCTGAGACGGAGCTCAGAACAGTAGCCAAATTAGCCTCCATGTTGGAGTCAACAGAAACCAGAAAATACATGATAAATGTTTCCATACCTTTGATGAACAGTCCTACGAATCCCAGGTCAACATTAAATGCTTGATTTGTTCGAAAATGTCCGTTATTTATGTCCAATTAGCTACTTTGGTTAGCGCGTTTGGTAAATAATTCCAAAGTCACAAAGCGCGTCCACTGAAATGTGACGAAATGTCCAAAAGTTCCATAACAGTCAGTAGAAACATGTCAAACGATGTACTGAATAAATCTTTAGAATGTTGTTTACATATATCTTGAATAACATTCCAACCAGAGAATTCGAATGACTTCCGATGACCGGTGGAACGCAGGTCCTTCCCCTGTGAACGCGCATGGTGAAAGCATGGTCAACTCGTGGCAGTGGTGACAATTTCCCGTCTCATTAGAGTCGCATTAGAGTCATCAGACAAAGTTCTATTGACTGTTGACATCTAGTGGAAGGCGTAGGAAGTGAAAACTCATCCATATCTCGCAGCAATTTCGATGAGAGCTTGGTTGAAAATCTGCCACCCCCAGAAAAAATACAAACAGGAAGTGGAATTTTTGCCTGCAATGTGAGTTCTGTTATACTCACATACATAATTCAAACAATTTTAGAAACTTCAGAGTGTTTTCTATCCAATACTAATAATAATATGCATATATTAGCAACTGAGACTGAGGATGGTCGTTTACTGTGGGCACCTTTTCATCCAAGCTACTCAATACTGCCCCTGCAGCCATACAAAGTTAAGGGTGGGTCTTCTAGGTGAATTATATTTCTATGTTGGCCTAGTATGGTTCCCAATCAGAGGCAGCTGTTTATCGTTGTCTCTGATTGGGGACCATATTTTGTGCTTTATGGGATCTTGTCTATATATAGTTGCCAGTGAGCATTATTCTAGCTTCATGTTTTCTTTTGTTAATTTTGTTGTTTTTGATCTTTGATGTTTTCTATTCCAAAATAAAGGATGAAAACATACCACACTATATCTTGGTCTACTCCTTATGATGAACGTGACACTCAGCTCATTCACAGCTTTGTGGAAGTTACCTGTGGTGTTGACGATCTTACTAAGATTTACTGTCAAGGACAGGTTCTAACAGAACATGTGCATAAGTACCAGATCATCAGCAACAGTAGACATTTGACTTCAGATTCTAATAGGGTGAGGCTGGGTGCTCAGGCTGTTCTAGTGCCCTCACCAGTTATTTCACATATATGTTTAACCTCTAGCGTCGAGCAATCCCGTATCCGGGAGCGTAATCATAGCCTCAAGCTCATTACCATAACGCAAATGAAATGAAATAAATATATTGAAACACAAGCTTAGCCTTTTATTAACAACAGTGTCATCTCAGATTTTCAAAATATGCTTTAACCAAAGCTACACAAGCATTTGTGTAAGAGTATTGATAGCTTAGCATAGCATTAAGCCTAGCATTCAGCAGGCAACATTTTCACAAAAACAAGAAAAGCATTCAAATAAAATAATTTACCTTTGAAGAACTTCGGATATTTTCAATGACGAGACTCTCAGTTAGATAGCAAATGTTCATTTTTTTCCAAAAAGATTATTTGTGTAAGAGAAATAGCTCCGTTTTGTTCATCACGTTTGGCTAAGAAAATAAAAACGAAAATGCAGTCAACACAACACAGAACTTTTTTCCAAATTAGCTCCATAATATCGAGAGAAACATGGCAAACGTTGTTTAGAATCAATCCTCAAGGTGTTTTTCACAATTCTATTCGATTAAAAATCATTACTGGCAGTCGGTTTCTCATCCGAGGCAAATGGAAAAATACTGCATCTGGAGATTACACAATAATTGCGACGGAGGACACCAAGCGACCACCTGGTAGATGTAGTGTCTTATGGTCTATCTTCCAATGATATGCCTACAAATACGTCACAATACTGCAGACACCGTGGGGAAAACGTGGAAAAGGTAAGCTGACTCCTAGCTCCTCCACAGCCATATAAGGAGGCGGTTTCAAAAAATGCGGCACTTCCTGATTGTATTTTTATCTGGGTTTTTTCTGTAACATCAGTTCTGTGGCACTCACAGACAATATCTTTGCAGTTTTGGAAGTGTCAGAGTGTTTTCTTTCCAAAGCTGTCAATTATATGCATAGTTGAGAATCTTTTCGTGACAAAATATATTTTTTCGTCCAAAAATTTTAATAGCGCCCCCTATATCCAAGAAGTTAAGAGGGTGGAGCTTAAGCTGCGTCCCTGTTTCACCCCACGGCCATGTGGAAAGAAATATGTGTTTTTTGCCAATTTTAACTGCACACTAGTTGTTTGTGTACATGCATTTTATAATGTTGTATGTTTTTCCCCAAACATAATTTTCCATCAATTTGTATAGCAAACCAAAAAAGCATTTTTGAATTCAACAAAGCATGAGAAGACTTTACCTTTGTTTTAGTTATTTATTTTTTGTCCATTAGGGTGTGCAGGGTGAATACGTGGTCGGTTGTATGGTAATTTGGTAAAAAGCCAATTAGACATTTTCCTTAGGTTGCTGTTGACGTATATCCCACTGAAAACCATACAACATTATAAAACGCTTGTATACAAATAACTAGTGTGCAATTAATGGGGTCAAATTGTATGCCAGAGCTGAGGATGCTGTGTAATAGTCCGGTGGCCATTTGATTAATTGTTCAGCAGTCTTATAGCTTGGTGGTAGAAACTGCTAAGGAGCCTTGAGATCAAAAACTTGGCGCTCCAGTACTTGCTATGCAGTAGCAGAGAAAACAGTCTATGACTTGGGTGACTGGAGTTTCTGACAATTTGTGGGGCTTTCCTCTGACACCGCCTATTATATACAGTTTGTCCTGGATTGCAGGAAGCTTGGCCACAGTGACGTACTGGGCTGTACGCACTACACTCTGTAGCGCCTTATGGTCAGAATGCTGAGCAGTTGCCATACCAGGCGGTGATGCAACCAGTCAGGATGCTCTCGATCGTTCAACTGTAGAACTTTTTGAGGATCTGGGGACCCATATCAAATCTTTTTAGTCTCCTGAGGGAGATGTAGATGTAGCGAAGGTGTATACTCAGGTTTTCTGGGTCTCATGTTTTTGGTTGGATAGGATTCTCATTTTCATTCTTTGGTTTTTGCGTTCTTCATCAAAACATTTTTCATTGTTGTTAATTTTCCTAGGTTGTCAAGGTGAAAGGTCAAATATACGGTTTAGGCTTTCTAATGCCAAGATTACACCTTCACTATTACAATGAAATGTTTCGTCCATGAAGTTGTCTAAAAGGGATTGAATTTGTTGTTGCCTAATTGTTTCTTGATAGTTTTCTACAATACTTTCCTTCCACCTAGAACATTTCTTAATAATATTGTGCAGTTTCTTTGGCTTTGATGCCTCATGATTGAATATTGCTCTTGTCAGGGAGACTATGATTTTGCTGTGATCTGATAGGGGTGTTAAATGGCTGACTGTGAATGCTCTGAGAGACTCTGGGTTGAGGTCAGTGATAGAGCTGTAAGTGTATCTACAATAGGAGTCCCCTTGAAGCCTACCATTGACTATGTACAGACCCAGCGTGCGACAGAGCTGAAGGAGTTGTGACCTCTCTCCCTCTATATTTGTCACTCACTCACTCTCTCCCTCCCATTCTCTCATATTCTCGCAACCCCTCCCTGCCTCCCTCCCTGGTGATTACTGGCTCTGATGTATGCCATTACCCACAGAGGGTTCTGATTAAAGCTGAAAATAGCCCAAGGGCCTCTGACTCACTCCTGTGGATTGGGGGCCTGATTTTAAACAGGCAGACAGGGAGACAGATAGTCCCTTGGAGACAAAAGACAGACAGACAAACATACAGCCTGACAACCAGACAAGACAGACAGAAAATCAGACAGACAGACAGAATTTTGGATGTTTAAAAATAAATACATAATTATTGTCACACACCAAATAGTTCCAGTGAAATCTGTTGTTTTACAGGGTCAGCCATAGTAGTATGGAGCTCCTGGAGGAAATTAGGGTCAAGGGCAAGAGGGCAGATTTTTCACGTTGTTGACTCAGGTATTCGAGCCAGCAACATTTCAATTACTGGCCCAACGCTAGGCTACCTGCTGCCCACACAAGCAAAAATATTTTTTTCTCAGCTGGAGGACAATGCCCCGAGCTTACCCTAGATGTTGCATAACAATTTTTGTCAATAAGTCATTGTTTTAGTCAAAGTATGAATATATTTGGGCTTGAGCAGGGAATTTCGGAGTTAAGCTTCAGATTTTTCCAAGTCTATGCCGTGTGTTTCATTATAAGATGAAGTATATTCATATCTCACTATATGTGTCTTATGAAGGATAGCTTTAGTTCATTTGGAACCACGTACAAAATATTTCTTCAACATCTCAAGACATTAGTCAGGAAGTTGAAGCTTGGTCGCAAATGGTTTTTCCAAATTGACGATGACCCAAAGCATAGAAATCAAATCAAATCAACTGTATTTATATAGCCCTTCTTACATTAGCTGATATCTCAAAGGGCTGTACAGAAGTCCAGCCTAAACCCCAAACAGCAAGCAATGCAGGTGTAGAAGCACGGTGGCTAGGAAAAACTCCCTAGAAATGCCAAAACCTAAGAAGAAACCTAGAGAGGAACCAGGCTATGAGATATGGCCAGTTCTCTTCTGGCTGTGCCGGGTGGAGATTATAACAGAACATGGCCAAGATGTTCAAATGTTCATAAATGACCAGCATGTTCAAATAATAATAATCACAGTAGTTGTCGAGGGTGCAACAAGTCAGCACCTCAGGAGTAAATGTCAGTTGGCTTTTCATAGCTGATCATTGAGAGTATCTCTACCACTCCTGCTGTCTCTAGAGAGTTGAAAACAGCAGGTCTGGGACAGGTAGCACGTCCAGTGAACAGGTCAGGGTTCCATAAACGCAGGCAGAACAGTTGAAACTGGAACAGCACGGCCAGGTAGACTGGGGACTACAAGGGGACAACAGACTGACTGGGGACAACAGACTGACCCTAGCCCCCGACACATAAACTACTGCAGCATAAATACTGGAGACTGAGACAGGAGGGGTCAGGAGACACTGTGGCTCAATCCAATGAAACACCCGGACAGGGCAAAACAGGCAGGATATAACCCCACCCACTTTGCCAAAGCACAGCCCCCACACCACTAGAGGGATATATTCAACCACCAAATTACCATCCTGAGCCAAGGCTGAGTATAGCCCGCAAAGATCCCCGCCACGGCACAACCCAAGGGGGGTGCGCCAACCCAGACAGGAAGATCACGTCAGTGACTCAACCCACTCAAGAGATGCACCCCTCCTAGAGACGGCATGGAAGAGCACCAGTAAGCAAGTGACTCAGCCCCTGTAATAGGGTTAGAGGCAGTGAATCCCAGTGGAGAGAGGGGAACCGGCCAGGCAGAGACAGCAAGGGTGGTTCGTTGCTCCAGAGCCTTTCCGTTCACCTTCACACTCCTGGGCCAGACTACACTCAATCATATGACCCACTGAAGAGATGAGTCTTCAGTAAAGACTTAAAGGTTGAGACCGAGTTTGCGTCTCTCACATGGGTAGGCAGACCATTCCATAAAAATGGAGTTCTATAGGAGAAAGCCCTGCCTCCAGCTGTTTGCTGAGAAATTCTAGGGACAATTAGGAGGCCTGCGTCTTGTGACCATAGCGTACGTGTAGGTATGTATGGCAGGACCAAATCAGAGAGATAGGTAGGAGCAAGCCCATGTAATGCTTTGTAGGTTAGCAGTAAAACCTTGAAATCAGCCCTTGCCTTGACAGGAAGCAATTGTAGGGAGGCACTGGAGTAATATGATCAAACTTTGGGGTTCTAGTCAGGATTCTATCAGCCGTATTTAGCACTAACTGAAGTTTATTTAGTGCTTTATCCAGGTAGCCGGAAAGTAGAGCATTGCAGTAGTCTAACCTAGAAGTGACAAAAGCATGGATTCATTTTTCTGCATCATTTTTGGACAGAAAGTTTCTGATATTTGCAATGTTACGTAGATGGAAAAAAAGCTGTCCTTGAAACAGTCTTGAAATGTTCGTCAAAAGAGAGATCAGGGTCCAGAGTAACGCCGAGGTCCTTCATAGTTTTCTTTGCAACGACTGTACAACCATCAACAGAATATCTCTTTGTTTCTTGGGACCTAGAACAAGCATCTCTGTTTTGTCCGAGTTTAAAAGTAGAAGTTTGCAGCCATCCACTTCCTTATGTCTGAAACACAGGCTTCTAGCGAGGGCAATTTTGGGGCTTCGCCATGTTTCATTGAAATGTACAGCTGTGTGTCATCCCCATAGCAGTGAAAGTTAACATTATGTTTTCGAATGACATCCCAAGAGGTAAAATATATAGTGAAAACAATACTGGTCCTAAAACGGAACCTTGAGGAACACCGAAATGTACAGTTGATTTGTCAGAAGACAAGCCATTCACAGAGACAAACTGATATCTTTCCGACAGGTAAGATCTAAACCAGGCCAGTAACCAACAAGCTGAGCAAACAATGGAATGGAAAATAAATGAGTTCTGTACAATGTACAGAAAGCCCACGTTCATTATAGTCTACTCCTGCAATCAGGTCCTATCACATGTTGACTTCTGAGGGTTACCAATGTTACAATACATTTGAAGGGGCTGCATTGACATTTCAATTGTTATGGGTGTTCTCATGAGCACCACTGAAATTACAACCATGTCTGTGCTCTAGCAAGGCACCTCTTCCTAGTACTTATATTACAGTATAAACATGATGTTACAGGAACAAAGTAAGAACACAAGATAACTTGTAAAGTTGTAGTCTGTACACATCAAAGGTGTAACATCTGGATGAAGTCAAATCAAATCATATAAAACTTTATTTTTTAGCTGCTTTCCTTGGCTCTACTAGCCATCAAGTGGCTTGTTGGTTACTAAACATTACAGATACAGTGTTCCAGTCCACAAGTTAGCTAGTAACCATCCAACCTTTTCTCTTCAGATGTTTTATTTTATTTTATTTCACCTTTATTTAACCAGGTAGTCAAGTTGAGAACAAGTTCTCATTTACAATTGCGACCTGGCCAAGATAAAGCAAAGCAGTTTGACACATACAACGACACAGAGTTACACATGGAGTAAACAAACATACAGTCAATAATACAGTATAAACAAGTCTATATACGATGTGAGCAAATGAGGTGAGATAAGGGAGGTAAAGGCAAAAAAAAGGCTATGGTGGCAAAGTAAATACAATGTAGCAAGTAAAACACTGGAATGGTAGATTTGCAGTGGAAGAATGTGCAAAGTAGAAATAAAAATAATGGGGTGCAAAGGAGCAAAATAAATAAATAAAATAAATACAGTAGGGAAAGAGGTACTGTAGTTGTTTGGGCTAAATTATAGATGGGCTATGTACAGGTGCAGTAATCTGTGAGCTGCTCTGACAGCTGGTGCTTAAAGCTAGTGAGGGAGATAAGTGTCTCCAGTTTCAGAGATTGTTGTAGTTCGTTCCAGTCATTGGCAGCAGAGAACTGGAAGGAGAGTCGGCCAAAGAAAGAATTGGTTTTGGGGGTGACCAAAGAGATATACCTGCTGGAGCGCGTGCTACAGGTGGGTGGGTGATGCTATGGTGACCAGCGAACTGAGATAAGGGGGGACTTTACCTAGCAGGGTCTTGTAGATGACATGGAGCCAGTGGGTTTGGCGACGAGTATGAAGCGAGGGCCAGCCAACGAGAGAGTACAGGTCACAATGGTGGGTAGTATATGGGGCTATGGTGACAAAACGGATGGCACTGTGATAGACTGCATCCAATTTGTTGAGTAGGTTATTGGAGGCTATTTTGTAAATGACATCGCGGAAGTCGAGGATTGGTAGGATAATCAGTTTTACAAGGGTATGTTTGGCAACATGAGTGAAGGATGTTTTGTTGCGAAATAAGAAGCCAATTCTAGATTTAACTTTGGATTGGAGATGTTTGATGTGGGTCTGGAAAGAGAGGTTACAGTCTAACCAGACACCTAGGTATTTGTAGTTGTCCACGTATTCTAAGTCAGAGCCGTCCAGAGTAGTGATGTTGGACAGGCGGGCAGGTGCAGGCAGCGATCGGTTGAAGAGCATGCATTTAGTTTTACTTGTACTTAAGAGCAATTGGAAGCCACGGAAGGAGAGTTGTATGGCATTGAAGCTTGCCTGGAGGGTTGTTAACACAGTGTCCAAAGAAGGGCCAGAAGTATGCAGAATGGTGTCGTCTGCGTAGAGGTGGATCAGAGACTCACCAACAGCAAGAGCGACATCATTGATGTATACAGAGCAGAGAGTCGGTCCAAGAATTAAACCCTGTGGCACCCCCATAGAGACTGCCAGGGATCCGGACAACAGACCCTCCGATTTGACACACTGAACTCTATGAGAGTAGTAGTTGGTGAACCAGGCGAGGCAATCATTTGAGAAACCAAGGCTGTCGAGTCTGCCGATGAGGATGTGGTGATTGACAGAGTCGAAAGCCTTGGCCAGATCAATGAATGCACAGTAATGTTTCTTATCGATGGCGGTTGAGATATAGTTTAGGACCTTGAGCGTGGCTGAGGTGCACCCATGACCAGCTCTGAAACCAGATTGCATAGCAGAGAGGGTATGGTTAGATTCGAAATGGTCGGTAATCTGTTTGCTGACTTGGCTTTCGAAGACCTTAGAAAGGCATGGTAGGATAGATATAGATCTGTAGCAGTTTGGGTCAAGAGTGTGTCCCCCTTTGAAGAGGGGGATGACCGCAGCTGCTTTCCAATCCTTGGGAATCTCAGACGACACGAAAGAGAGGTTGAATAGGCTAGTAATAGGGGTGGAAAATTTTTTGGCAGATAATTTTATAAAGAAGGGGTCCAGATTGTCTAGCCCAGATGATTTGTAGGGGTCGAGATTTTGCATCTCTTGCATGACATCAGCTGACTGGATTTGGGAGAAGGAGAAATGGGGAAGGCTTGGGCGAGTTGCTGTGGGGGGTGCAGTGCTGTTGACCGGGGTAGGGGTAGCCAGGTGGAAAGCATGGCCAGCCGTAGAAAAATGCTTATTGAAATTCTCAATTATAGTGGATTTATCAGTGGTGACCGTGTTTCCTATCTTCAGTGCAGTGGGCAGCTGGGAGGAGGTGTTCTTATTCTCCATGGACTTTACAGTGTCCCAGAACATTTTTGAGTTAGTGTTGCAGGAAGCAAATTTCTGCTTGAAAAAGCTAGCCTTTGCTTTTCTAACTGCCTGTGTATATTGGTTTCTAGCTTCCCTGAAAAGCTGCATATCATATAATGAGGCTATCAGAAAAACAGCTGAATGGTAGCTACTGTATATAGCTAGCATAGTTACAGGTACTCTAAATGTGCCAGTAAAACTCCAGTATTACTGCTAAACCCTGTATTCACTAGAGGGAGGAAGAGAGTTTATGGACCTTTGCCTTATCCTAACTAGCTGTGCTACGTAGCAATTAGTAAAGCTACTCTGACCATTACTTTTTGGTGTGTTTACAATTTGCAGAGTGTGGGCTGTATCTGAGACCATATGGACTGTGCGCCCGGAGGAAGGTGTGCAGGCAAGAGTAATCAATATTTATAAGGAGACATGCGTCGGGGTGTTTGAAAGGTGGAACTAAACCAGCATTTTCACACTAGGACAGGAATTAAGTCAAAATAGCAACATTACATTTCTCTGGAGGGGTCCTTTAAAACTGTAGATTGTAAATCCTTATCTGCATATTTCGTAGGGTGCCTTTCAAGAGATTTCTAGAGTTACCAGTACCACCCGTGACTGTGTTAGTTAGTGACAGAGACAAGTGCCTCAGTGAATATTTTATCTTTGAAATTAAAATCTTCATGTCAATATTTTACATATATCATCAGGCTATATATTGGCAGCCTATTTTTCCCAACACAGTGATCTGAAACACCTGGTTTACAGGCCACATCAGGCAAGTCACATAGCTTTGAAAGCTATGTTTACTTTCAATCACCTGACACCTGCATTGAGAATGACTGTAACGGTAGGGAACATGGATATACTGTATAAGACGACCTTAACCATCGAAAATGGGAACAGCCATCTCAGTGACCCTTGTAATAAATCCAAATACAGGCAGATTGGATTAGTTAGAAAAATGTGTGTTATTTATCTTTGTGTAGCATAAGATCAATCAATCAATCAATGTCCATGCTAAACACACATATTGACACAAACAATTCTAGAAATCAACCTGCAATAGAACATGGTGGGAAATATGATTTGTGCGTGTTTGTATTTTATACAGTATGTATACCTCTGAATGTACCCATGGGAACAATACTGTACCCTCACGTACACTTTTTTTCTGAGTGTGAAAGTACAAACACACAAAAACGTACACCACACATGCGCAGACACACACATACATTAATGCTTCTACTACACACTGAGAGACCAAATTATACCGGGTTCACTGTACTACTCTTCTGTCTTCCCTCCTGTCCTCGTCTCCAACCCTCTATCTCTCCAGCTCACCTCTCTCACCCTTTTCTCTATCCTAACACATATTAGCACTGTCTGGCTGACTGCTCTCACCTCCCCTGCCTCACTTCTCTAACCCCCCCCTGCTTTTTAACCTCCCTTACCCCTCTAGACTTCTTCCTCTCTCTAACCTCCCTTATCCCTCTAGACTTCTTCCTCTCTCTAACCTCCCTTACCCCTCTAGACTTCTTCCTCTCTCTAACCTCCCTTACCCCTCTAGACTTCTTCCTCTCTCTAACCTCCCTTACCCCTCTAGACTTCTTCCTCTCTCTAACCTCCCTTACCCCTCTAGACTTCTTCCTCTCTCGAACCTCCCTATCCCTCTAGACTTCTTCCTCTCTCTAACCTCCCTTACCCCTCTAGACTTCTTCCTCTCTCTAACCTCCCTTACCCCTCTAGACTTCTTCCTCTCTCTAACCTCCCTTACCACTCTAGACTTCTTCCTCTCTCTAAACTCACTTACCCCTCTAGACTTCCTCCTCCCTCTAACCTCCCTTACCCCTCTAGACTTCTTCCTCTCTCCAACCTCCCTTACCCCTCTAGACTTCTTCCTCTCTGTCCCCTCCTCCCCATCCTCCCTATAACCTCTCTCACCCCTCTCAACCCCTCTCCTCCCTCTAACCACTCTCGTCTCTCTCAACCCCCCTCCTCCCTATATTCTCTCTCACTCCTCTCAACCCCCCTCCTCCCTATTATCTCTCTCACCCCTCTCAACCCCCCTCTTCCCCTCTAACCTCTCTCACCCCTCTCAACCCCCCCCTTCCCCTCTAACCTCTCTCACCCCTCTCAACTCTCTCACCCCTTTCTCTCTTGACAGAGGTAGCTCATCAAACACACAGTTCATGTGCCTCTTAGCCCCAGCAGCACCTGTCAATCACAGTCTGTGTTCTACAAGGTCAGAGATAATCAGATACACATTTTATGTGTGTGTTTACAGAGGATTATGGAAAGTGTGTGTGTGTGTGTGTGTGTGTGTGTGTGTGTGTGTGTGTGTGTGTGTGTGTGTGTGTGTGTGTGTGTGTGTGTGTGTGTGTGAAGAACAAATACATAAATACAGAGATTGTTTCCACTCTGAGGTGTTTTTAAAGACATGTTGACGATATACAATCTCTTCTCAAATCCAATGTTTTTGTTTTTCGATAGCATATAGTCCCAAGGGATATGTCTTTACTGTGTAGAAACATACAACCACTACCATTGTAGAACTACTAGGCATAACTTAACTTGCCACCACATGATCACATTTGATAAGGGGTGTATGATGAACCAAACATTGGCCCTTACAATAAATAAGTTAAAAAATACGCAAGTCAATAGCTTGCAGGCTATCAATCAACTTGACAACCTAACATTCAGAGATCAATCATTCTGAGTAAGAGACAAGCTCATTTAGTATCTGGACAAATGTTTTTATCTAGAGGCAGCAAACGTCTGTGTCACCATGGCTCATACAATATACCAGTCTGACGGTGTAAGTGTATACAGTAGGTCCTCTCTGAGGCCTGCCAGGCAGTGCCCTGCACATGACTTCAGTCACAGGCAGTCTCCATACAGTCCTCTAGTCCCTGTTTCTCAAAGAGATGCTGGGTGATGGAGTACCATAATGCCTGGGGGGGCAGCCAGGGTCTGTGTTATCTCCATGGGGCTGATACCATTCTCCTGAGGGGCAGTAAGATCATTGACTTTAGAATGAGTCAGGTCATAAGCATCTGCCTGGGAGGCATCATGGAGGTCTGATAGTGGAAGACTCAATAAGAGTCCTGCTGCTCACTAGGTTTGCATCCCAAATGGCACCCTATTACCTACACTGTTAGAGAAAAAGGTGCTATCTGGAACCTAAAATGGTTCTTTGGCTGTCCCCATAGGAGAACCCTTTGAAGACCCATTTTTGGTTCCAGGTAGAACCCCTTTGGTTTCTCGAAGAACTATTATAGGTTCCATGTAGAACCCTTTCTACAGAAGGTTCTACATGGAAACAAAAAGGGTCATACCTGGAACCAAAGGGGTTCTACCTTCCAAAGAAACCTTTGGAACCCTTTTTGCTAAGTGTATAGGGCAGTACTTTGACCAGGGACAATAAGTAGGGCACTATGTAGGGCTGACCTAGGCCACAGCTGATGTATCGGCTATCCTGGTAGGGGATCCAGTATGTATGTGTGTGTGTGTGTGTGTGTGTGTGTGTGTGTGTGTGTGTGTGTGTGTGTGTGTGTGTGTGTGTGTGTGTGTGTGTGTGTGTGTGTGTGTGTGTGCCATTGATAATGCGTGCGGGTGCTTGTGTGTGTATGGTTTGGCCATTAGGGAGGGATATGGTGAATCAGTGATAAAGGGATGACTGGGGTTAGTGGTTGTAATTGATGTGGTGGGGACAGAGAGAGAGAATCAGACGCAGATACTTACACCCATCCACCATCCCGGTCCACGATGCCATAGCAAAACCTACTTGAAGGTAACAGTGCACCTAGTGGCTGGTTTCAGCATCATCTCCCGACATCCTCAGACATGGATGGATGGATGTCAAATACTGACTTGTATCACAGGTGACCTGGTTGAGAAAGACAGTGGTCAGTAGCCGTGTAGCAGGTAGAGAAGAGATTCATACATCTCCCGACAGCTTTCCATCCCTCCCTCCTTCCATCACTCCCTCCCCTGGGTCAGACCCCCAACAACACCCCCGTTTGTTGTCCATCGCCCCCGCTTACCTCCACCCATAACTCTTCCTCCTCTCCTCTCTTCTTCTGTCCCCCCAGTCCGAGCACCCTAACTGGGCTTTGAAAGAGAAAGGGCAAGGCCTCACGTTCCTCTCACAATCATCCTCATCTCCTCCCTCTCTAGAACTACTTCCTCTACCCCTCACCCCCTTTCTTCATTTCTTCCACCTCCCTTCCTTCCCAAAGACAGTGTGCCCCATTCGTCGTTGTCCTGACAAGGAGCTCCTCCTGGTTATAACAATCTCTAAAAAGACATCACCATCACAAGGTTCAATACCTCCACACCACACATCGATGTTTCGCATCCCCCTCTCTTCCTCTTCTACTCCAATCTCATACACATCATTCATATCCTCATTGTCTTCCTCCTCCTCTTCATCATCCTCTTTCTACCCCTCTGCTTTCTTCTCACCGCCCCTCTTCTCCTCTCCAATCTCCAATGTCCTCCTCTATCCTCTCTCTCCCCTCCTCCTCCCTCTCCTCTAGCTCTTCTAGTCCTCTTCATACTGACCGTGGTTCAGTGATAAAGGGACATGATGCACTGTAGATCATCATCATCATCATCATCTAAACGCATAAAAACAATGTCCTTAAGGAAGTAAACACACAGATTCAGTCTAAGACTCCATAAATTACAGGTCTGGAAGGAGACATTGATATTCCCTTGTTTATTAATGTGCCCTTTCCCTTGGCATAGTGAGACAAAGGAAATTCGGTTTAGATTTAGGGGTTGTGGCATAAGCAAATAGAACACGTCTCACTGACCGATAAACAGACTGATGGATGCCTCTGCATTGCAATGAATCAATGGGTTGCCTAATATTAATGTAATATTAAATGCATAGATCAACAACTGGGTGCTAAAAGTAACTGGTAATGAGGGCATCGTCATATTTTATTCAGAAACATCTCCAAAATCATGTCAGTTTACTTTTGACTTCCATGCCTTTTACCTCAAAAGTGCATGCTGCCTGACTTCATTCAAACCCTTCCTGAGAGGAAGCAGTGAAGGAGAGGAAGCAGTGAAGGAGAGGAAGCAGTGAAGTAGAGGAAGCAGTGAAAGAGTGGAAGCGGTGAAGGAGAGGAAGCAGTGAAGGAGAGGAAGCAGTGAAGGAGAGGAAGCAGTGAAGGAGAGGAAGCAGTGAAGGAGAGGAAGCAGTGAAGGAGAGGAAGCAGTGAAGGAGAGGAAGCAGTGAAGGAGAGGAAGCAGTGAAGGAGAGGAAGCAGTGAAGGAGAGGAAGCAGTGAAGGAGAGGAAGCAGTGAAGGAGAGGAAGCAGTGAAGGAAAAGGAGATGAGAGGAACGTGAAAATAAATAAGAAACATTGTTATGTTTATTTAGACAGAGCGAAGGAGATGTGAAGAGAAAGATAGAAAGAGCATCAGAGAGAAAGAGAGAGGGAAAAGGTATGCAAATACACACTTAAAAACGAATGCACACATGCACACACATATCACATACACACACTGTTTTACAGTAATCCCCGTCTCCACTCACTCGTAAACACGGGCCACCTCAGCCATGTAGCTGTTTCATTTGTACCCTTGCCCCAATTTTTGTGAGCTCTTCCCCCTCCCTTTGTCTCTCTCTCTCTCCCTCTCTCTCTCTCTCTCTCTTCTTCTCTTCCCTTCCTCCTCCTCTCCATGGCTTGCTCGTTTTCGTTTCCCATCTCCCATAGTTTCTACCTCTGTCTCACATCTCTCACTTGCAATGTTTTACTTCCTTCACTATTTGCTCTGTTCAGACTCTTTCCCAGTCTTCTCTCCAAGTGTAACATTCCATATTGTCAATCCCTCCCTGTCATTCACCTTGCTTCAGTGAGACAAAGGCAAAGACTGGTGGTGTTTCTTTTTGTCAGTTTCACAGCCATCCTAAGCTTATGGGTGTGCAGCAAGGAAACTGCTAAAACAGCTCCCTGAGTCAGTGAGCATGTCTTGAGGTGCAGAATTATCATACCTCACTGGCTTGACACATCTGGCAATTGAAAGAGAGATAGAGAGAGGGGGGAGGGAAACACAGAGGAAGCGGAGGGGAGAGGTTGATATGCTCATTTGTTTCTTGTGTGCGTTTCAGGTGACAGGTGCTGGTGCGGAAAATGGCAGATCCCACGGGGCTCCACCTAAGAGGCTGACATCACCTTGCGGAGATGTGTGTGTCTGTGTGTTTTATATCAGTGTGTTTGTGTGTGTTTGTGTGTGCACGGTATGTGGGTATGTGTTTTTCTCAGTTTGCAAATTAGTGTGTTGGTGTGTTTCTGCATATACATTTGTGTGTGTGTGTGTGTGTGTGTGTGTGTGTGTGTGTGTGTGTGTGTGTGTGTGTGTGTGTGTGTGTGTGTGTGTGTGCATGTGTGTGTGTGTGTGTGTGTGTGTGTGTGTGATATGAAACTAAAACTGTATGACAGAATAATCACATCCTTCTCGTTTCTCCCCTCAGCTTTGTCGGCTTTCCTCCTCTCCTCCTCTATTTGTTCCCAGAGGATAGATGTCTCCTCAACGCCAGTTTCCCTGCAGGCCTCAACACCAGAACACACTTGTGAAATCGCACTCCTTTTGCTTTGCAATGCCTGTCAACATCTAACCTCTATAGAGCTGCTTCCTATATGCTGTCTGATAAAATCACTCGCCATACTTTTAAGACGGCTGAATATCAACTATCAATTACTTAGATCATTTATTCAGGTATTGATACCTCTTGAAACAACCACTCTCTATCTGTAACTCGTGGAAACCAGACAAGTAGGCATGCAATGTATTATGGTCATTGTAGTTAATAACCACATTTCCTGTACTAAACTGTGTAAAATATTGGCCTTTTGGAAACTACAACTACCTACTACATTGCACAGTTGGAATTCAAAATGGAATACAAATAATTGATCCAATGTCAGTCAATTAGTTGTTAAAAATAAGCAAAAGACTAACCGAGATCCCCAGACGCTCCATGAACGCCTTCCAGACCCTTGATGTGAACTGGCGACCCCGATCAGACACTATATCCTCAGGCACCCCATAGTGCCGGAAAACGTGTGTAAACAGGGCCTCTGCAGTTTGTAAGGCCGTAGGGAGACCGGGAAAAGGGAGGAGACGACAGGACTTTGAAAACCGATCCACAACGACCAGGATCGTGGTGTAACCCTGTGAAGGTGGAAGATCAGTCAAAAAATCCACCGACAGGTGCGACCATGGCCGTTGAGGAACGGGTAGAGGTTGTAGCTTACCTTTGGGCACGTGTCTAGGAGACTTGCACTGGGCGCACACCGAACAGGAAGAAACATAAATCCTCACGTCCTTAGCTAAAGTGGGCCACCAGTACCTTCCTTCAAGACAGCGCATTGTCCGACCTATCCCAGGATGACCAGAGGAGAGTGACGTGTGAGCCCAATATATCAATCGGTCGCGGACAGCAGACGGAACGTACAGACGACCAGCTGGACACTCAGGGGGAGAAGGCTCTGCACGTGACGCCCGCTCAATGTCCGTGACCAGCTCCCACACTACAGGCGCCACCAGACACGAAGCTGGGAGTATGGGAGTGGGATCCATGGACCGCTCCTCTGTGTCATACAGCCAAGACAATGCGTCTGCCTTAACGTTCTGGGAGCCTGGTCTGTAAGAAAGAGTAAACACAAAACGAATGAAATACATGGCCCACCTTGCCTGGCGAGGATTCAATCTCTTCGCCTGCCGGATGTACTCCAGATTGCGGTGGTCAGTCCAGATGAGAAAAGGGTGTTTAGCCCCCTCAAGCCAATGCCTCCACACCTTCAAGGCTTCTACGACAGCTAACAGCTCTCGGTTCCCCACATCATAGTTTCGCTCCGCCGGGCTGAGCTTCTTCGAAAAGAAAGCACAGGGGCGAAGCTTCAGTGGCGTACCCGAACGCTGAGAGAGCACTGCTCCTATCCCAGCTTCGGATGCGTCCACCTCCACTATGAATGGCAAAGAGGGACCCGGATGAGCCAGCACAGGCACCGAGGTAAACAGAGTCTTCAGGTGCTCAAAAGCCCTGTTCGCCTCAGCCGACCACTGCAAGCGCACCGGGCCCGCTTTAGCAGTGAGGTAATGGGAGCTGCCACCTGACCAAAACCCCGGATAAACTTCCGGTAGTAATTGGAAAACCCCAAAAAACGCTGCAACTCCTTAACCGTGGTTGGGTTAGGGTTAGGGGTTAGGGTTAGGGTTACGCACGGCTGCAATGCGGTCGCTCTCCATCTCCACTCCTGAAGTGGAAATCCGATGCCCTAGGAAGGAGATGGATTGTTGAAAAAACAAGCATTTCTCAGCCTTGACATATAGATCATGCTCCAACAGGCGACCAAGCACCCTGCGCACCAAGGACACATGCTCGGCGCGTGTAGCAGAGTATATCAGAATATCATCGATATACACCACTACACCCTGCCCGTGCAGGTCCCTGAAGATCTCATCTACAAATGATTGGAAAACTGATGGAGCATTCATCAACACATATGGCATGACCAGGTACTCATAATGACCTGAGGTGGTGCTAAATGCCGTCTTCCACTCATCACCCTTCTTAATACGCACCAGATTGTACGCACTCTTGAGATCCAATTTTGTGAAAAAACGTGCCCCGTGCATTAACTCAATAACCGTATTGATCAGTATAACCGTATTGAAATAACTATATTTCACTGTGATTTTATTAAGACCTCGATAATCAATGCACGGGCGTAAACCGCCATCCTTTTTTTTCACAAAAAAGAAACTCGAAGAGACAGGTGAAATGGATGGCTGAATGAACCCCTGATGCAGGGATTCAGAGACATATGTCTCCATAGCCTCCGTCTCCGCTTGCGACAGGGGATACACGTGACTCTTGGGATATGCAGCGTCTACCAGGAGATTTGTCGCACAATCCCCCCCGTCGATGGGGTGGTAATTGAGTCGCCTTCTTTTTACAGAAGGCGAGAGCCAAATCGGCATATTCGGGGGGAATGCGCACGGTGGAGACCTGGTCTGAACTTTCCACCGTAGTAGCACCAACGGAAACCCCTAAACACCTACCTGAGCATTCTCGCGACCACCCCATGAGAGCCCTCTGTGGCCAAGAAACAGTGGGGTTATGACAACTAATCAGGGTAGGCCTAGCACCACAGAATACGCAGGAGAATCAATAAGGAAAAGACTAATCTTCTCCTTGTGACCCTCCTGCGTTATCTTACACAAAGGTGAGGTTACCTCCCTGATAAACCCTGACCCTAATGGTTGACTATCTAAGGCATGAATAGGGAAAGGCATATCCACAGGAACAATAGGGATCCCTAAACTATGAGCTAGACTTTTATTAATGAAATTCCCAGCCGCACCTGAATCTACTAGTGCCTTATACTGGGAATGCAGTGAAAAATCAGGAAAAGAGACAGAGACAAACATTAGTGCAGCAGAGGGCTCTGGATGAGAATGGTGCCTACTCACCTGGGGTAACGCCAGAATGCCCTGCCTGCCCTCTCTATTCCCAGAGGAACCAACCCGGCACCGATCAGCGGTGTGCCCTCTGCGACCATGAATGGTGCTTGAGCGGGAACCCCCTCCGGTCTCCCTGCGCACCATCCCTCCCAATTCCATAGGTTCGGGAGAGAGGGTGCGGGAGGATGGAACAACCAGACCCCGATCTAGACTTCCACGAGTAGCCAGCATGTTGTCCAGCTTGATGGACATGTCCACCAGCTGGTCGAAGGTGAGGGTGGTGTCTCTACAGGCCAGCTCCCGACGGACGTACTCGCGTAGACTACAACGGTAATGGTCGATCAGGACCCTGTCGCTCCATCCAGCGCTGGCAGCCAAGGTCCTAAACTCCAAAGCAAAATCCTGGGCACTCCTCGTCTCCTGCCTCAGATGATAGAGGAGCTCACCCGCTGCTTTGCCTTCAGGTGGGTGATCGAATACTATCCGGAATTGGCGGGTGAACTCCTCAAAATGGTCCAACGCCGCATCCTCCGTTCTACACACAGCGCTGGCCCATTCCAGGGCTTTCCCAGTGAGGCATGAGACGAGGGCGTAACTCTTCTCACGGTCAGATGGTACTGGGGATCCCGTGGCTAGATATAAGTTCAGTTTGAGGAGGAAACCCTGGCAGCCGGCAGTATCTCCGTTGTATCCCGTAGGTAGGGATAAATGGATCCTCGATTCCGGAGAGGAAAAAACGTTCACGGGAGATTCCGGTTGTGGCGCTGGAGAAACTCCCTGTCTCTCCCAGCGAATCATTTTCTGGACATTGTGCTCCATGACGGAGCTGATACAGTCAAGCTCCCTCGCTTGTTCCTGAACGCGTTCCTCCAGGTCCATGGGCATAGTGTCCTCTCCTGCTGACTTCATATATATTGGTCAGAGATTCTATCATGCATAGGTGTAATAGGTGGCAGGGAAGTCAGGCGCAGGAGAGTCAAACTGAGTGTAAAATGGAGTCTTTTAATAAAGTTCCAAGAGTATGCTCCATAACAATAAATGTACAAACAAACCAAACATGGGTACAAGGACCCGACGCGCACCTATACAACAATCACACTATACTGACAATAAAACAATCTCTGACAAAGACATGAGGGGAAACAGAGGGTTAAATACACAACAGGTAATGAATGGGATTGAAAACAGGTGTGTGGGAAGACAAGACAAAACCAATGGAAAATGAAAAAAGGATCAATGATGGCTAGAAGACCGGTGACGCCGAACGCCGAGCACCGCCCGAACAAGGAGAGGCAACGACTTCGGCAGAAGTCGTGACACTTCACTACTACAGTAGCCCACACTTTCTGCAGGGTGCATTTGATCCAAAATTAGTGCAAATGCATCTGTACACTACACACCGTGCCTCGATCAAACAGGAAATAAGATATACCGCCTGACAAATTAGATTGTGATTTATTTCCATGGCA
>NC_088224.1:21032234-21059332 GCF_036934945.1 Oncorhynchus masou masou
AAAGGGAAAGGGAAAGGGAGAGGGAAAGGGAGAGGGAAATGGAAAGGGAAGGGAAAGGGAAAGGGAGAGGGAAAGGGAGAGGGAAAGGGAGAGGGAAAGGGAAAGGGAAAGGGAGAGGGAAAGGGAGATGGAAAGGGAAATGGAGAGGGAAAGGGAGGTAAAGTCTAAAGGGAGAGGGAAAAGCTAAAGGGAAAGGGAAAGGGAAAGGGAGAGGGAAAGGGAAAGGGAAAGGGAAAGGGAAAGGGAAAGGGAAAGGGAGAGGGAAAGGGAAAGGGAAAGGGAAAGGAAAGGGAAAGGGAGAGGGAAAGGGAAAGGGAGAGGGAAAGGGAGAGGGAAAGGGAAAGGGAGAGTGAAAGGGAGAGGGAAAGGGAAGGGGAAGGGAAAGACTGTTGTAATGGACTAATAATACAACACAACTCTCCTCATTTAAACATCCATCAATATCTTCCAGTTTATTTTATATCTAGATCCATAACAGTTGCAAATAATAATAATAGCCTTTCATGAACTAACATTCACACTTGCCTTTCCCCCCCTTTCTAGCTCTGACTTTGCTACTTTATCGAGGAAAAATGTACTGGACTGTGAAGTGTGGTTGTCCCACCAGATATTTTAAGATGAATACACAGACTGTAAGTCACTCTGGATAAGTGTCTGTTAAATTGCTAAAATGTAAAAGTAGGTGAGGACAAATATATGTTGTTCTTGAGAGACCAACTTTGTGTTCATGTTTATTTTATAACAGGGATAAGCTTTGTTTGTATTGTGTGGCATGCATGTGTGTGTTGTCTTGTATGTGTATGTTTGTCTGTCTGCACTTATGTGTCCGTGTGTGTGTGTGTGTATCTGCACACTTTGTGTGTGTGTGTGCGTGAACATTCTGAGACGAGGGGCGTGCATTTCCTTTGTGTACCTGGGGGCAGATAATGCAGCTTTGGTTGACTGGCTGAGTTCTCCAGTGTCGCAGCAGACTGGGAGGATAGGCCCTATCTGTAATGGTTTTCTCCTCCTCTCCATGTCTGCACAGGTGTTCCCTGTGTACCACACACACAAACAAACAGGCACACATGCACAGATGTGTGTGAACACATATGAGCACACACACACACACACACACACACACACACACACACACACACACACACACACACACACACACACACACACACACACACACACACACACACACACACACACACACGTATGTCATGCAGAGTTACATAATGTTTTCCCCAGATCTCATATTTGCTCTGTTTATCCACATGGAGAGAGGTGTGTGAGTGAAAAGTGATAAAAACAGGGAGAGAGAGAAACAATGCGAGAGAGTTAAAGATAATGGAGAGAACGAGAGCAAGAAACAGATAGAAAACAGATGGAGAAACATATAGAAGACAGAAAAACAGATAAAACAAAGATAGTGAAACAAATAGAGAAACAGATAGAAAATAGAGAAACATAAAATGATTTAAATGTTTTTTTTATAACAGATAGAGAAACAGAAAGAAACATATAGAAAACAGAAAGAAACAGAAAACAGAAAGAAAACTGATGAGAAACAAATAGAGAAACAGATAGAGAAACAGAAAACATAGAAAACAGAAGAGAAACAGATAGAAAACCAATGAAAAACAGATAGGAAACAGATAGAGAAACTGAGAGGGAGACAGAGAGAAATGGACACTATTCTCTGATCATGTACAGTACATTGATCAATATCTCTCTCACCACCTCTCCGTCATAATAGTGGTACATGCTGTGTTAAGATTGATCAATGTCCCTCACCCTGCCAATAAACCCTACAGCGTAATGGTGGTACATGCCAAGCTAGGATCGATCCATCTCTTAGCCCACCAACAACCCCTTACATGTGTGATTGTGGTACACCGCAGGTTAAAATCCATTTTCTCACCTCATGAGAACCAACGTGTGAAGGTTGTGTGTGTGTATTCATGGTTGTGTGTGTGTGTGTGTGTGTGTGTGTGTGTGTGTGTGTGTGTGTGTGTGTGTGTGTGTGTGTGTGTGTGTGTGTGTGTGTGTGTGTGTGTGTGTGTGTGTGTGTGTGTGTGTGTGTGTGTGTGTGTGTGTGTTCATGGTTGTGTGTGATTTGGGGGAGATGAAGAAAAGTCTTGCAACCATATTTCTCTGAACATATACAAAAACAACATCCTTCGGAAAATATGCTTTTGTTCCCAATCTCCAAGAAAAACTATTTTCTTTCCTTCCATATCTCTCAGAAAAATCATATTTCTCTATTCCCATGCTAGGCACTTGAGATTCTCCTGATACTGGGCTTGAAGCTGTGTGTTTTCTCCGATGTAGCGAAGAAAAGCATCTAGATCTGAAGAAACAGACACAACACATATCCTGCTCTGACACAGACAGACAGACAGACAGACAAAACATATCCTGTGCCGAGACAGACAGACAGACAGATAAAACACATTAAGAAAGTAAGTATGTGTGTGTGTGTGTGTGTGTGTGTGTGTGTGTGTGTGTGTGTGTGTGTGTGTGTGTGTGTGTGTGTGTGTGTGTGTGTGTGTGTGTGTGTGTGTGTGAGATGTTAGGTATGGCAATGAGTAACCCCTATCCATTTAATAGTAGTGGTGATAGTGCTGAGTTTATATGTGTGACCTGAACAAAAAACAATTATACATGATTTGACAATAACGCTATCATAATGGTGTTGTATCGCATATCACATCACATGGTATTGGAACACTGTACCCTCATCCCTCATCTGACCCCTTAACCACTGTGGATGTGTGGCAGCAACACTACCCTACACTTCTTAGTTCTCCCCCTCTAAGGCGCTATGACTCACAGCCTGACACACTTCCACAGTCCCTCAACCAGCCTACCCCTGAAGGGGCATGGAGGATGCAGGAAGGGAGGACAACAGAGAATACATATACTCCCAGGTTCACCTGTCCACTCACACACACTAACAGATGCACGTACACACGCAGGCACTCACAGACACCCACACGCAGGCACACACGCTGACACAAAGACACACAGAAACACACACACACACACAAAACACTCAACACCTGGAAACATCTGATTGACACAATGAATATAGTGTTAATGGTCACTGGCTGACTGGAGGAAGTGCAGGTAATAGTTCTTTGAGGAGCCATTGACACACAGGTGATAACCATCGGGCCAGATGGGTTCTGTGGCTCCAGCTTTACCTATAGTTTGTGACGTGTATATGTTCAAGCCTAAGAAAATAAATCAAATGTAGAGAGAGAGATAGATCATTGATATACAGCTTTTTGTATTTCTAAGTAATCGAATATATGTTTGTAGAAGTAGCAAAATGTCACTTCCCAAACTGTAAGACATTTCTGTCATTTCAACAGTAAAACACTGTAGAATGCACAGAATTAATTATGGTGCATTGCGGAAAATGTTTGTGGGTGGAGAAAATAGTCTCTGGCTCGTTAACATATTTTAAGGCTTGCCTTGTAAGAAAGCTATATTTGTAGTAGTCATGAGTGAGAATGCTGTACACCCACAGAATACAGTGAAATACTGTATTTTAGGTATTCTACAAACCTTGTCCTGAAAATCTACAGTAATTTATTGTCCAATTACTGCCAGTAATTTACTGTAATTCAGAATACAGTACCATACTGCATTTATGGAATGCCAAAAATCTTTGAACACGAGTGGGGGAATGATATTGTTTTTTCTGATTCATTAACATGAACATGAATCACAGAGCGGTAGGGTAGCCTAGTGGTTAGAGCGGTGGACTAGAAACCAAAAGGTTGTAAGTTCAAATCCCTGAGCTGACAGGGTACAAATCTGTCATTCTGCACCTGAAGAGGCAGTTAAGCCACTCTTCCTAGGCCGTAATAGAAAATAAGTTTTTGTTCTTAATTAACTGTCTTGACTCGTTAAATAAAGGTTAAAAAAAATATATATATATTTTAAGAGGCTATATTTGTTGCACCCGATTGTGGTACTGCTGTACGAATTTAACTTATATTTGGTACTGGTTCCCTTACAATTGAATTTGTATAAGGGAGAGATCAAAGTGGCAGCATGTCTCAAACCTTTAATGGTTGAGTGGCTAGCCATGTCCCCTGTAATCCTTTGTAAGCCTTTGTTAAGGGCTAAAATACCAAAAATCAGCTGGTATATATGCTGTAATATATAATTACATATTCACTGTTAGCAGTTGCTGAATAGTTTTTCAATACAATTCAACAATAAAGTACTGTATTGCAGTTTTGTTGTATATTTAATGCAGCATACAGTAAATGATGGTGCATTGTGGAAAAATAGTGTGGGAGGGGAAAATATCGCTGGCACATTAACATATTTTAAGGTGTGCATTGTAATTTGCTATATTTTCTTCAACATGGTAGTGAGAGTCCTGTACCAATTTAAGTGGTATTTAGTAGTAGTTCCCTAAAAAGGTATATACCCTAAATGTATATACCTGTAGGGGACAGATCATATTGGCAGTGGGCCTGAAACCTTAATGGTTGAATATTTAACCATGTCTATTTGATCTATTTTGCCCTGTAATCACAGCCAGTTTGGAAGCCTTTGTTTGGGCTTCTAGAAGTGGAAGTAATATAAGACCCTTAGTGTTTAATAATGTGCTGTAATATACCAATTCCTAGCAGCCAACCTGTCTGGTATATGGATTATCTTGGCAAAGGAGAAATGCTCACTAACAGGGACGTAAAGACATTTGAGAGAAATAAGCTTTTTTTGAATATGGAACATTTCTGGAATATTTTACTTCAGCTCATGAAACATTTGACCAACACTTTACATGTGGCGTTCATATTTTTGTTCAGTATACAACAACATTTTCAGTAACTGTTACAGAATTATTTTTACTCGCTGTCACTGTGATATATTTGAGTTTTTTTGCAAGCTAGGTTGAATGCACCGACTGTACGTTTGTAAGGACAAGAGAGCCCACTAAATGACCAAAATGTGAATGTGAATGTAAATATGAAAACCTGCAAAGAACACTGGGTAAAATGTAACTGGGTAATATAGTAATAATCTGTAATTGTAATTGGTACTATAAATTAGATTACAGTAACTACAGTACATTAAATTCATTACAGTAGCTGGACTGTAAAATAAATTACAATGACTTAGTTGTCAATTACTGCCAGTAAGTTACGGTGTATTTTACAGGAAATGTTTACAGTGTATTAATGTTTTCAATGTGACTGACCCCTCTGTTTCCCGAAGAGTTTATGAAAGATAAACCGTTGATTGACAGCTGAAGTGATAATAGATTATTGCTGTGACAACACACACTTTTGTGCCTGATTACAGAGTGACCTCTGATAAACCGTTGATATAGTTCTGTTTATTTTGTTTAATTCGATGAGAATCAACCAGTCATCAATTGGTAGGTTTTTCCCTTCTGCCTTGAGGTTTAGCTCTGCAATATAATTATAAGAATTATTGAGATAACTAAATCCAATCAACTATGGACGTTTTCATTATACAGATATCTATAGACCACCTGAAACGTCCAGTGAGAAATCACTGTTTTGGCATTCAGCTACAAAGGCCTACAGCACAAACGGTAAGATTACATTAGTACAACATAGACATCTAGAAAATACTGATTTCCAATGTAGTTTGCTCCATTTTTTTTGGTATCTTTTTTGGTTTTGTGTGGATTAAAATATAGCCTTTCTCTCAAAAAGGGCGCTGGTCAAATAAGTGCACTATATAAGGAATAGGGTGCCAATTGTGATGCACACATAGAGGCCATGAAACACTATAAAGTCAATTAGTTGGTAGCTGACAAAGAATGTTCTTCCAGTGAAATCTTTGCATTCTGCATACACAAAATGCATTATGCAAGTGTGCAAGACATCAATTTCATTGGCTGGATGTAAATCCACAAAGGAAATCAATTACAAATGTAGGCAACGTAATAAATATGCCTCACACTGTCAGATAGTCAGCCATCTAAGGATGAGTTTTGCTGTCCTTCCCTCTCTCTATTGGTCTCACTTGGCTTCTATCCATTTATCTCTCTCTGTCTCTCTGTTGTTGTTCCTTTCTCCTTCTCTCTATCTCTCCCCTATTTCTTTCTTTCTCTCGTTTTCTCTCTTCCTCTCTCTTCCTCTGTACCTTTCTGTATTTCTCTCATGTTTTCTTTTCACATTCAAATGTTCTCTCTCTCTCTCTCTCTCTCTCTCTCTCTCTCTCCCGCTTCCCTCTTGTCCATCTCTGGAATGGCTGATTACTTTAGGACATGCAGATGTCTGCTGAACTGGAAGGCTGTGCTGGCAGCAGCTGCCAAACTGACGCAGCAGACCAAAGACTGGCAATAAAACTATTAACTTTTACACACATCACTCCATCCCTCCATCTCTGCCTCCCTTTTCCCCCATCCTCCCTTCCACCTCCCTCCTGCTTCTCCCTTCCTCCCTCCCTACATCCCTTCTTTCCATGGTGAGATTTTTAAACCTGTCTGCGTTGCCGGGTGTTGAACACAGGTGTTGCATGACCAACAGAAGGTAGCCAAGGGAATCCTGGGCTAAAAGCTGGAAGTGATTGGCTGGGTTTGTGTGAGGAATGTTTGCATTTCTGGACATTCTCCATGTTTGCGTATTTTATGTTGATACATGATGTTGGCTTAGTCCAGATTCTGTGGATTCCAACGCTTTACTTTGCTCTCATCATCTCTTCTTTTACTGAAGAAGGAGATATAATTGTATAATAGACAATAGAGAGGAATTTACTTACCACCTCCCTATCTGTTGGAAAAATACAACTTATTGAATAGAGTAGAAATGAGATATACACTGAGTGTAAAAAACATTAAGAACACCTGCTCTTTCCATGACATCCACATAAAAGCTATCATTCCTTGTTGATGTTACCTGTTGAATCGTTATCAATCAGTGTAGATGAAGGGGAAGAGACAGGGTAAATAAGGATTTTTAAGCCTTGAGACAGTTGAGACATGTACTGTGTATGTGTGTTTAATTGCCTTAAAAGGGGTATGGTAGTAGGTGCTAGTACCTATTTGAGTGTGTCAAGACCTGCAATGCTGATGTTTTTTTACTCTCAACAGTTTCCCGTGTGTATCAAGAATGGTCCACCACCCAAACGACATCCAACTTGATATAACTGTGGGAAGCATTGGTGTCAACATGGGCAGCATCCCTGTGGAAAGCTTTGGACACCTTGTAATCAATGCCCTGATTTATTGAGTCTGTTCTGAAGGAAACGGGGGGTTCAACTCAATACTAGGAAGGTGTTCCTAATGTATTGTACACTCAGTTTATCCTGTAGGACTTGTATATTCATTCTCTCTCTCTCTCTCTCTCTCTCTCTCTCTCTCTCTCTCTCTATTATCCTCTATATCCTCTGGCTAACCAGTAGAGTCATGACAAATCCCCAATCCCCAACTCCCCCCTCCCCTCCTACGAACCCTCAGTATTTTTACTCTGCTGTTGTATTTAGCCATGATATTTTCTAAGTTATCTTCCAGAGTACTTGTACATTGAACTCTCACCCCAATGGACCTCTCTCAGTACACGGGACTCATCTGCAGTAATGCGTTGTCAACTGGCCCACCCCTATTTGGAAACATGTCAATACCGATCCAGCGAACTCGGGGAGAAATGGCCTGGCAAGAAACAGAATCCATTTGGAGCACTTAGACGGCCAAGAATCCTTAACGACAAAAAAGGAAGTGAAACAGAATGGAGAAATGCCCAGAAGGCAGGAGGGCAGAAAGCAGGAGCCACTAGTGCAGTTATATGGATACATAAGGAGAAATTTAAGTAAAAATGATCCTATGCTAGAAATAACAATGCGATTGTTATGTCTGTTTGGATCAGGGTATGCCTGCTGCTTCCTGTCTGTACACCCCTGCCATTTCACTAACACACAAGCAGTGATTATGCTCTATGTCACCCATTCTGTTCAATTTTGTTACATGGGCGCTGTGATACCACTCATTATCACACAACTCTGAAAATACTGCAAACTGTCGCATGAGCTGAAAATGTCTCTAGAGTATTACATTATAAGTTGGAAACAAGAAGGTTGAACACAACTTCCAAATACCCAGAAAACACAGATGCAAATGAGCTTGTCAGATAACTAGAAGGCAACAGGCCAGTTGGTCAGCATGGTCCTGAACAAAAAGACATGTGGATACAACATATCAAATCAAATGATACGTGTCACATGCACCGAATACAACAGGTGTTGACTTTACCGTGAAATGCTTACTTACGAGCCCTTTCCCAACAATGCAGTTAAAAAGTAAGACAATTAACAAATGTATTAAAAGAAAATAGCAACTCAATAAAATAACACAGGAAAATAAGAATAAAGAGGCTATATACAATGTGTACCGGAACCGAGTCAGTATACTGAGAAACAAGATGGTTGGGGTGTTTTTTTATTTATTTTTACCTTTATTTAACTAGGCATGTCAATTAAGATCAAATTCTTATTTTCAATGATGGCCTAGGAAAGGTGTGTTAACTGCCTGTTCAGGGGCAGAATGATAGATTTGTACCTTGTCAGCTCGGGTTACTAGTCCAATGCTCTAACTACTAGGCTACCCTGCCACCCCAATAATAGTTGAGGTAATCTGTACAAGTATGTTTGGTTAGGTGATTAATTGAAGTACTGTGTACATGTAGGTGGGGGTGAAAAGAAGAATGTCCAGGTAGCTGTTTAATTAGCTGTTCAGCAGTCTTATGCTTCTACACCTGCATTGCTTGCTGTTTGGGGTTTTAAGCTGGGTTTCTGTACTGCAATTTGTGACATCAGCTGATGTAAGAAGGGCTATATAAATACATTTGATGACATTTGATTGGGTAGAAGCTGTATGGGAGCATTTTGGTCCCAGACACACGCCTAAAACAAACAATAAACAAAATAAAATAAGAAAGTTATTATCACTGATACACACCCCATACAACTCTCTAATTTCTTTCCCTCCCACTACCCTGGGCTTGTATGCACTAGCTTGTATTCACTTGCTCAGTCATCCATTTTGTTTTCTGCCTGTGGTGTTAATCCCATTCTCTGTGGGTGTGAAGTGGGCAGTGGGCCACAAAATGTCCACCAGCTCAGTCTGCTATAGTGTTTATCAGGCTGGACAAAGGCAAGCAGCAGCAACATTATCCTTCATATGTCTCTGAGCCTGGACCACACAGTTATGATCTCCTCTCACTCACAGTAGCCTTGAGACACTGTCCTTACTGGGAGGGAGAGGGGGTAGAGAGAGAGAGAGAGAGAGAGAGAGAGAGAGAGAGAGAGAAAGTGTGTATGAAAGTCAGAGAGCGAGAGAAAGAGAGAGAGAGAGTAGAGAGGGATACAGAAAGAGAGAGAGAGAGAGGAACAGATAAAGTGTGTGTGAGAGAGAGAGAGAGATAAAGTGTGTGAGAGGGAGAGAGAGAGACATTAGGAGATTACCAGGCTAGGACTTCCTCATCGATCCTCTGCTCGGACGTGTGCTGGAATGTTTATATGTGATTTTGAGAGTGGGCCACGATCCAAATGCTAGAGCCAGCCGCCAGCAGCCAGACAGAGGGACGAAGGGTAATTTCAAGGATTTTTCAACATCGAAAGAAGCAAATGCTTTCCTGAAGCGGGGAGGCACTGAGAAGGAGAGAGAGAGAGAGATAGAGAGAGAGAGAGAGAGAGAGAGAGAGAGAGAGAGAGAGAGAGAGAGAGAAAGAAAGAAAAAGAAAGAAAGAAAGTGAGAGAAAGAAAGAGAGAGTTTAGACATACACACATACATACACCCGCTCAGCAGTGATTGGAGGAAAAGGTGGATCATTTGTTGGGATCAATAGGAATAAAGCTAAGGGAGGAAACATAACGTATCCACTGCAACTCTGCTTGGAGGTCAGAAACACAGCACACACCTGCAGCTGCCAGCTGGACAGCTGGACTAACATCCTATTTCTGTATGTGTGTGTGTTTATGTGTGTTTGTCAGTGTGTGCATACATGTACGATTGCATGTATGTCGTGTGTGTTCATGTTGAATGCATGCACTACTGTGTGTATGTGTGTGTACCGATGGACTTATGCGTGCATGTGGGTTTCTACATGGGCTTGCATCCATGCATGTGCGTGTGTGAGTGAGTTGTCCCTTTCAGACTGAATACATACCATGCTGGTTCCTAAAGCTTGGCTAGTTATTCAGATCTACTGCGGTCGCAGTGACTGTCTCTGACTTTATGACTAATGGCGCTGTGGTGAGTCACCTGGTATGAGACCAATACTTAGGTTGATTAATGATCATTAAGGACCAATTGGAATAAACAAACTCGTTGTAGCCCAGGTGATCCCCAAAGTGTTCCATTACCATGTCATGTTTTTCTGTAGGAACAACAGCCGGAAAGCAATTTGAGAGTTCCGTTCAATTTGGCTCGACGTTTGTCGCTAATTAATCTAAATAGGGCCTGTCTAGGGTTTTGGTGACTGGTGTTCTGTTTTTTCAACAATACTTAGCAGACCTGGATTCAGATATTATTCCAGATATATTTGCTCCTGCCTGATCAAGCCAGAGAAGCCAGGCAATTTCAATCAAGCGAAAGTATTTTAACCTGTTATGGCTGCATCCCTTTGTTCTCAATTTCCGCCTGAAGACAAACCCACATCTAACTGCCTGTAGCTCAGCCCCAGAGGCAAGGATATGCATATTCTTGGTATCATTTGAATGGAAACATTCTGAAGTGGAAATGTTAATTGAATGTAGGAGAATAAAACACAGTAGATCTGGTGGAAGAAAAGAGAAAGAAAGAGCATACGTTTTCTGTTTATTATTGTTTTAGTATCATCTTTCACATGTATTAGAATAGCCACACAGGCAGATAGGATGCTGGAGATAATTTTGATTAATTTTAACACAAGAGGGCAACTGTAGGTGTGCAAAGTTTCAGACTGATAACTTCAGGAATGGGTGAGCTACATGACATTTAGCATGAAGTCACCCAGGTGTCCCACACAAGTTGCCCAAATGTACCCAAGTGGCCGAATTGGTGAAATGACCTATAACTATATACAGCAGTGCAAATAACTATATACAACAAATCAAAAAGCAATTCTAACACACACACACAACCCAAAAATGTTTTTTTAAATATTAGAAAATAAATATTTCAAAAAAACAGTACACATCCCTTGGAAATCCTCTATCGCTAACACTAATACTAACCTTAAATCAAAACCCCCTAGAAATAGCATTGACCTTGTGGGGACTACCAAAATATCCCCAAATATCCCCATATCCCCAAATATCCCCAAATGTTTGTTCTTTTACTATTCTTGTAGGGACTTTTGGTCACCACAAGAATAGTTAAATACATCCGCACACACACACACACACACACACACACACACACACACACACACACACACACACACACACACACACACACACACACACACACACACACACACACACACACACACACACACACACACACACACACAAACACACACACACTCACGAACACACACACACACTCACACACACACACACACAAACACACACACACACTCACACACACACACACACACTCACACACACACACACAAACTCGCGCACCTTGGGGGCCCTATCTATTTTTGAATGTGAATAGCATTGCTTTAAAGTGTGTTCCCTTTTCCAGTCCTTTCTTTCTCCCTCATCTCCACTGATGTTATTTGATAGCCATATAATGGTGTGTATGTGTGTGCGTGTTAGTGAGTGTGTGTGTGCATGCTCATGTGGGCGCATGTGTATATGTGTACACACTGATAGTCATATAATGGACTCCAACTGGGAATTGGTTTCCAATTGCCACTTTCTCTTCATCTCCATCAATGAAAAACAGACGAGGATAGAACATATGATGAAAGAACAGACGATGAAAGAACAGACGAGGAAAGAACAGACGATGAAAGAACAGACAAGGGTTGAACACACGATGAAAGAACAGACGATGAAAGAACAGACGATGAAAGAACAAATGATGAAAGAACAGATGATAAAAGAACAGACAAGGGTTGAACACACGATGAAAGAACAGATGATGAAAGAACAGACAAGGAAAGAGCAGACGAGGAAAGAACAGATGATGAAAGAACAGACGAGGAAAGAACAGACGATGAAAGAACAGACGAGGAAAGAACAGACGATGAAAGAACAGATGATGAAAGAACAGACAAGGAAAGAGCAGACGAGGAAAGAACAGATGATGAAAGAACAGACGAGGAAAGAACAGACGATGAAAGAACAGACGAGGAATGAACAGACGAGGAAAGAACAGACGAGGAAAGAACAGACGATGAAAGAGATGATGAAAGAACATACGAGAAAAGAACAGATGAGGAAAGAACAGACGATGAAAGAACAGATGAGGAAAGAACAGTCAATCCCCAACAATTAAAACGAAGCGAATGAGACAATGGATGGAATGGGAGAGGAATGAAAGAGAGAAAAATATCCATGGCGAAGACAAATTCGCAAAGATTATCACGACACATAATTAACCTTTTGTGACTAGGGGGCAGTATTTTCATTTTTGGAGAAAAAAAAACGTTCCCGTTCTAGATGGGATATTTTGTCCGGACAAGATGCTAGAATATGCATATAATTGACAGCTTAGGATAGAAAACACTCTAAAGTTTCCAAAACTGTAAAAATATTGTCTGTGAGTATAAGAGAACTGATGATGCAGGCAAAAGCCTGAGAAAAATCCAATCCGGAAGTGTCTCATGTTTTGAAAGCACTGCGTTCCAATGCGTCACTATTGAGCAGTGAATGGGCTATCAACCAGCTCAGTTTGCATATTTCTGTCGATATTATGGAGCTAATTTTGAATATTTTTCGCTGTTTTCGTGACTGCAATTTCCGGGCGATTTCTCAGCCAAACGGGAAGAACAAAGGAGCTATTTTGCCTACAAAAATAATATTTTGGAAAAAAAGGAACATTTGCTATCTAACTGGGAGTCTCGTGAGTGAAAACATCCAAAGCTCATCAAAGGTAAACAATTTAATTTGATTGCTTTTCTGATTTCCGTGACCAAGTTACCTGCTGCTAGCTGGACAAAATGCTATGCTAGGCTATCAATAAACTCACACAAATGCCTGTCTGGCTTTGGCTGTAAAGCATATTTTGAAAATCTGAGATGACAGGGTGATTAACAAAAGGCTAAGCTATGTCTCAATATATTTTACTTGTGATTTTCATGAATAGGAATATTTTCTAGTAATATTTATGTCCGTTGCGTTATGTTAATTAGTGTCAGATGATGACAACAGTCCTGTTCACGGGATGGGGTGTCACTAGAGGTTAAATATATTGCAACCAATGCAAAAAGAGGAGGAGGGAGGTAAAGAAAGAGGGAGAGAGACTAAAGTGGTGGAGGAGGGAGAGAGAGAAGGGGAATAATGGGGAGGAGGCGAGATAGAGAGGGAAAGGGTGAAGGAGAGAGGCGGAGAGAGAAGAGTGAGGGAAGGGAGAGAGAGAGGAGGATGAGAGGAGGGAGAAAGAGAGCAATAGAAGAGAGAGAGAGGGAGGGAGAGAGAGAGAGCTGTTGATACTACCCATCCCGGATCCGGGATCGTGAATACAGCCTCAGGCTCATTAGCATAACGCAACGTTAACGATTTTTCTGAAAATCGCAAATTACATGAAAATAATATGCCTGCTCTCAAGCTTAGCCTTTTCTTAACAACACTGTTATCTCAGATTTTCAAAATATGCTTTTGAACCATAGCAAATCAAGCATTTGTGTAAGAGTATTGATAGCTAGCTTAGCATTTAGCGTAGCATTTAGCACGCAACATTTTCACAAAAACCAGAAAACCAAATAAATAAAATCATTTACCTTTGAAGAACTTCGGATGTTTTCAATGAGGAGACTCTCAGTTACATAGCAAATGTTCAGTTTTTCCTGAAAGAATCTTTGTGTAGGAGAAATCGCTCCGTTTTGTACATCACTATTGGCTACCGAAACAAACAGAAAATTCAGTCACCAAAACGTCAAACTTTTTCCAAATTAACTCCATAATATCGACCGAAACATGGCAAACGTTGTTTAGAATCAATCCTCAAGGTGTTTTTTCACATATCTCTTCATTGATATGCCATTCGTGGAAGCCTGCTTTCGTCTCAGAATCCCATGGAAAAATACCAGCAGACGCACCAATTTCGACGGAGGACACCGGGCGGACACCTGGCAAATGTAGTCTCTTATGGTCAATCTTCAAATGATATGCCTACAAATACGTCACAATGCTGCAGACACCTTGGGGAAACGATAGATAGGGCAGGCTCATTCCTGTCACATTCACAGCCATATAAGGAGACAATGAAAAACAGAGCCTCAAAAATCCTGCTCATTTCCTGGTTGCAGTTTCATCTTGGTTTTGCCTGTAGCTCCTGTTCTGGGGCACTCACAGACAATATCTTTGCAGTTCTGGAAACTTCAGAGTGTTTTCTTTCCAAAGCTATCAATATATATGCATAGTCGAGCATCTTTTTGTGAGAAAATATCTTGTTTAAAACGGGAATGTTTTTCATCCAAAAATTAAATACTGCCCCCAGAGTTTCAGTTAAGGAATGCTTTGACTATGTAGCGAGCATAGCCTTGCTATTGAGAAAGGCCACCATAGGCAGACCTGGCTCTCAAGAGAAGACAGATATTGTCACGACTTCTGCCGAAGTCGTTGCCTCTCCTTGTTTGGGCGGTGCTCGGCGTTCGACGTCACCGGTCTTCTAGCCATAATTCATCCTTTTTTCATTTTCCATTGGTTTTGTCTTGTCTTCCCACACACCTCTTTTCAATCCCATTCATTACCTGTTGTGTATTTAACCCTCTGTTTCCCCTCATGTCTTTGTCAGAGATTTTTTTATTGCCAGTATAGTGTGATTGTTGTATAGGTCCGCGTCGGGTCCTCGTACCCATGTTTGTACATTTATTGTTATGGAGCATACTCTTGGAACTTTATTAAAAGACTCCATTTTACACTCAGTTTGACTCTCCTGCGACTGACTTCCCTGCCACCTATTACACCTATGCATGACAGATATGTGCACTCTGCCCACAAAATGAGGTAGAAACTGAGCTGCACTTCCTAACCTTCTGCCAAATGTATAACCATGTTAGAGACACATATTTCCCTCAGATTACAAAGATCCACAAAGAATTCGAAAACGAACCCGATTTCCATATCTACTGGTTGAAATATCACAGTGTGCCATCACAGCAGCAAGATTTGTGACCTGTGGCCACAAGAAAAGGGCAACCAGTGAAGAACAAACACTATTGTAAATACAACCCATATTTATGTTTATTTATCTTCCCTTTTGCACTTTAACAATTTGCTCATTGTTATAACACAATATATATATACATATATACATATATAATATGACATTTGAAATGTCTTTAATATTTTGGAACTTCTGTGTGGGTAATTTGTGTTGTTCATTTTTATTGTTTACTTCACTTTTGTATATTATTTACTTCACTTGCTTTGGCAATGTTTATAAATGTTCCCATGCCAATAAAGTGCCTTGAATTGAAATTGAAAGGGAGTGAAACAAGGGGGAGAGAGGGAGAAGAGAAGAAGGGGGATAAATAAGATTTAGATAGAGACGGAGGGAGGGAGGCAAAGAGAGAGAGAGGGAGAGAGAAGGATGGAAGAGACAAAGAAGAGAGTGCGAGAGGGACCGTGGGGGGATTTGAGAATAGAGAGAGAGTGAGAACAGCTTTAAAAATTGATTGACATGTCGGTCTGAGTTTTTCACCAATTTACCCATTGCAGCTTTAACTTTTTTTCCATGAATGCAATGTACAGTATTTACTGTTGCGTCAAGTCTTGTGATCCATATCTTATTGCAAAAGCATCACAGAATGACGCTTATCAGTTGATACCAGGCTGACCTTTTTTATTATGTGTGTTTTGTTTGTTTCTCTGGATTGCCAGGAAGGAAAAACAAAAACAACAGCTAGAGGACTTGCCAACCTCTGTGTTGCCAACCTCAAATAATTCACAATATTTAAGCAGTTCGCCAATAAAATCCTTGTTTTATTCTATAGAGATTTGCATCTGAAAAACAATAGTTAATAGTTAAGAAGTTACATATGACTGACAGAGAATTTTGCGTGAATAGGTCTTAATCCTTAAATCATTGTCATTATGTGATCGCCTCTTTATAGAACTCTGTCACTGTTCTGTGGTGTAACGTGGTGTAACGTACATTGTTTGAAGGAGACCAAGTCGCAGCGAAATTTGTGGTCATCATATTTATTTAAATGAGAACCAGCAACAAAATAACAAAGTGAAACCAAAACGAACGTATCGTTCCGTAGGCTACAAGAGCTGTACAAAACAAGATCCCACAACATAGGTGGGAAAAAGGCTACCAAAGTATGATTCCCAATCAGAGACAACGATAGACAGCTGGCTCTGATTGGAAACCACACTCGGCCAAACACAAAGAAATACAAAACATAGAATGCCCACCCCACATCACACCCTGACCTCACCAAACAGAGAAATAAAACGGCTCTCTAAGGTCAGGGTGTGACACGTGGGCAGGATTGTGCTAACTTCAAATATCAACTGACAAGCTAGCTCGTGGTTGCAGGTTGTGTGACAAATCTGCTTTTATAAATGAAATATATGGAATACAAAACTAAATTGAGTCTTTAGTATATATGTACTGTATATGAATTTTAACGAGTTAACAGACCGAATTTCAGTATCTACCCCTCTCGTTGTAAATTTCTGACTCTTCCCCTATAAACTGCCATAGAAACAACCCCTCTCAACATTAATTGAGCAGGTGAGAGGAATAGAAAGCCATGGATCTGGAGATGAAAATGACGAGGGTATCAAGTTGATCTCGATTGGTTCAGAATGCGGAAACATCACCTAATGTTACCACCTCTCAACACTGAAACATAGAAGACATACAACCAAGAACTGGTCTAAACTAGCCACAAACTAGCGTTGTCATTTAATCGACACGTTAAGGTTGTACTATTGTAGAGAACATGAATCATAATGACATTGGCTTAAGAAAACCGGGTTTAGACATTAATTTACTCGTATTTCACTACATGCCAGAACAGTGAGTGAAAGCCATACAATATGTGTGTCTACAACTTTTGACAGAAAAAAACAGACAATGACGCATGCATATGCATTTTCCTAAGTCTTCACACATCTACAGTGTGACCCTAGCTTTAGACCAAGCAGAGGCCTCCATACCATGGTTGTTACGGTCGGGAGCTGTTCTTTTTCTGGTCCTGAAATGGTTGAGCTGGATGTGGACCTATTCACATTGAAGTTCTGAAAGCATCAACATGATTTACCAGGATGTCCTGTAACTTCCAATTAAACTCCACTTGAATGTGATTTCATTTGAATATGATTCAATAAATCTTGAATGTCTTCAAACGACAAGGCACACAGTACAATGATAAATCTCCATTACATGCAAAATACCACTATCAGCGAGTGTGGTGCTAAAGTGAAACAAGTGGACTGGTGCAGAGCTCCTCTCTGCTCCACTGTAGTGTTCACTCCTTACTGCACGGCCAGGCATGACTCCAACACCATCATTAAGTTTGCTGATGACACAGCAGTGGTAGGCCTAATCACCGACAACGATGAGACAGCCTAGAGTGAGGTCAGAGACCTGACTGTGTGGTGCAAGGACAACAACCTCTCCCTCAACGTGATCAAGACAATGGATATGATTGTGGACTACAGGAGACGGAGGACAGGGAACACCCCCATTCTCATCGACGGGGCTGTAGTAGAGCAGGTTGAGAGCTTCAAGTTCCTTGGCGTCCACATCACCAACAAACTATCATGGTCCAAGCACACCAAGACAGCAGTGAAGAGGGCACGACAAAACCTATTCCCACTCACGAGACTGAAAGGATTTGGCATGGGGACTTAGATCCTCAAAATGTTTTACAGCTGCCCCATCGAGAGCTTCCTAACGGGTTGCATCACCACCTGGTTTGGCAACTGCTCGGCCTCCAACCGCAAGGCACTACAGAGGGTAGTGCATACGGCCCCTTTCATCACCGGGGCCAAGCTGCCTGCCATCCAGGACCTCTATATCAGGCGGTGTCAGAGGAAGGCCCTACAAATTGTCAAAGACTCCAGCCACCCTAGTCAAAGACTGTTCTCTCTGCTACTGCACCGCAAGCGGTACTGGAGCGCCAAGTCTAGGTCCAAGAGGCTTCTCAACAGCTTGTGTCCCCAAGACATAAGACCACCCCCCCGCTGCTGCTCTGTTATTATCTATGCATAGCCACTTTAATAACTCTACTTACATGTACATAATTACCTCAATTACTGAGCCTCGACACCAGTGCCCCCTCACATTGACACATTGACTCTGCACCGGTAACCCTGTATATAGCCCCGCTATTGTTATTCACTGCTGCTTTTAAATTATTTGTTATTCTTATCTCTTACTTTTTTTGAGGTATTTTCTTAAAACTGCATTGTTGGTTAAGGGCTTGTATGTATGCATTTCACTGTTGTATTTGGAGCATGTCACAAATACAATTTGATTTTGATTTGCTTTGATTTGCTTTGATATTTTAGATGCTTTGCCTGCACCGCACTCAGGCAGGAACAGACACACACACACACACACACACACACACACAGAGCAAGAGAGAGAGAGAGAGAGAGAGAGAGAGAGAGAGAGAGAGAGAGAGAGAGAGAGATAATGAGGGACTAAGAAACCAAAAAAAGGAAAATCCCATTTTTCTCAAAAATAGTAAGTTCACAGTGACCCTATCCATCACTTACATGTCATCGCCTCAAACACGCACACACCACAGGAACACACACGTACACACAACAAGCTCTCACAGTCTCACTGCAGAATTAGATGTTTATCCACATTTGTCCATAATTCAAATACACACACCACCTCCATCCACAATGCCCTGGCAAAGCCCAAGCCAACTTGATAGTGTTCACTGCTGCCCCTAGTGGCCAGTTTTTTAGGCATTTCCGACATCCTCAGGACATGGATAGACGTCCAATTTCGAGGTCACTCTTTAGAAATCTGCCTGCACACAATGTGTGCCTGGTCCATAATTGAGCATGAGTTGTTGCATACAGAAGAGCAGTGCACTCCAGTGATTTGGAGGTAGACAAAATAGCCCAGAGATGAGCTGTGTATAAATTGCTCCCATGGTAGCGAGAGCAGTGGGGTGGATTAGATCTAGTTGGCTTCAGGAGTGTTTAGAACATCATTGTGAGGTTAAATGAGTATCAACTGTTAAATGGGACACACTCCCTGTTGCAACCCCCAGGTACTCATCATGCCCGGTACTATGTTGTGTCAGGCAGGAACACACATGTTTGGACACACACACACACGCACACAAACACACACACACACACACACACACACACACACACACACACACACACACACACACACACACACACACACACACACCACTGAGCCTTCTCTGCCTCTGTGGTAGAATAACAAATAGTCTCCGGTAATATAGGAGCTGAGGATCCAAATTAGTGTTGAAATAAAACAGTTCACCTCCGGCTCTGCTGTTGCTTCTTCTGAGACCCTCAGCCAGGAGACATTAACACTGGCTGATTGGGAAGGGTGTGTGTATGCAACTAGACTAGTAGTTGCTTCTGGGAAGCAAATATAACTCTTTACCAGGGAAAAGTATCTTACAGGAAAATCTGTCAGTGAGGCGGCAGGTATCCTAGTGGTTAGGAGTGTTTGGACAGTAACCTCTTTGAACCTCTAAGCTGAGTAGGTTAAAAATCTATCGATGTGCCCTTGAACAAGGCACTTAACCCTAATTGCTTCTGTACGTCGCTCTGGATAAGAGTGTCTGCTAAATGACAAAAATGTAGTGATTGACATTTTTTAATTGAAAACCTTTTTTTAAATGAATGAATTCATGCTATTTCTTACTTCCACGAGATATAGTCTGACACAAATCTAGGGTTTCTCTCCAAGCCGGCTGGTCGTTCATTCTATTGGTTAGTTTTCCAGAGATGTGACATATTATTTTGGTCTTTTTGTTCTATATCTGTGGACGCAACCCTATTCGTTTGTTCTAAATGTTCTGTTTCCATGCTGGCTGGCAGCATTCTTATCCCTTGCTTGTTAGCTAGCCAACTACTGCTAACACAGTCACATCAAACAATGCAGCCAGAATAGCAGTGAAGTCGCTGCATTTGTGTTTGTATAAGCTGTTTTCTATTATCATTCATTTGGATAGCTACATCCTTGACAAAGAGCAATGATCCGGCATTTTGTCTGGCACAGACTTCAAACTAGCTGCATTTCAGTTAATTTGATCTGTTTCTCTACTGGCATTTCTTTGTATAAATCCATAAAAAGTATGCCGATTCATGATTTAGACTGGCTGAGAAAAGCTATCTGTCTCGTCCTAACACATTTATCCTCAATGGAACAATGTCGATCGAATGTGCGTATTCAAACGATGTTGCAAATGACGGGGAGACAGACAGCTAGGTTTATACAAATCTACGTTGTTGAAAACAAAAAGCAAGGGTGAAATAATGTCCAGATGTTTTTTTTATAGTGGAGTTGATGAATTGCCTGGCTGGGCTGAGGAGACAGCGGCATGCGCAGTGAGATGGAACAGTGAATAGACATTTCAACGTCGTAGCTTTAGCCGGTGGTAACTTGTAGAATGGACACCAGCTGGAACACGGTTTTAACCAATCAGCACACAGATTTAGATCCACCTGGTGTATAAAACAAGTTATTAGGTCTTCTGTTCACCATGCACCACCATGCACTGCCATGCACCACTATATGTATATCTGTGGTGTCACTTTGATCCCAGATTTTGCTCTCCTGCAATTTATTTTTGTTCTCAAACATTTTTCCTTTCACAGCATTTACTAAATCAATTTAAGTGCTTAGAAGAGAGCGAGAGAGAGAGAGCGAGAGGGAGAGAGTGAGAGAGGGGACAGGAATTGAGAGAGATTTTTTACATTTTTCTGAAACATAGACAGTTCAGAGTGACCCTATCCACCACTTACCCTGTCGTCACCTCACACGTGCGCGCACACACCTGCCATTGTGAGGTCAAGGGTGTGTGAAGTGTACTGTTCCAGAACTGTTCTCATTGCAGGTTTTGTGACATGTCCAGAACATGTCCAGATTCATGCAGGTTATGCTGTCAAAAGGAGAACAAAAGACAATAATACCAGAACAGGAAAATACACCCAGTGGCTCTGTTGGAAGTACCTCTAACTACAACCACCATCTGACACTGCAAACGACTAGCTGAAGGGTTGGTCTGTGAACACCTATCTGCATCCCAAATGGCATCCTATTCCTCATTTGGTGCACTACTTTTGGCCAGGTTCCAGTCAAAATAAGTACACTATATACAGTACCAGTCAAAAGTTTGGACACCCCTACTCATTCAATGGTTTTTCTTTATTTTGGAATAATCGAATAATAGTAGAATAATAATAAAGACAACAAAACTATTAAATAACAAGTATGGAATCATGCAGTAACCAATAAGGTGTTAAACAAATCAAAATATAATTTATATTAGAGATTCTTCAAGTAACCTTTTCACATGTGATTTCCAAATAGCTCTAACGGTTGCACCAGCATGAGTTGTTTTACTCACATGATCTCAGAATGCACTCACTGTTCCAACATGTGAATATTACGCAACAGGACAGTTAACTGTCTGCTAATTATCCATAGGCTATGTTTCAACTTGTCAAATTATTTTCAAACAAGTTGTATTTTCTAACAACAGTTTGAATTGAAGTGTGTTCCGCCTCATTAATTCACCCGATCAAGTATGAATATATTTGCGCAGTCTTGCAAGAATTGGAACATTTTCTTGCTGGATCTTTCTTTGGCTTCCTTACAATTTTCCTTATACATAATAACTTTGGACATGTGCACGTTCCTATCAAAGTCAATTCCTTATTTTCTGTATATCATGTTGTCGTTTCTACTGTAGACGCATACAGTATGTACAGTTGAAGCCGGAAGTTTACATACACTTAGGTTGGAGTCATTAAAACTCGTTTTTCAACAACTCCACAAATTGCTTGTAAACAAACTATAGTTTTGGCAAACTTTGTGCATGACACAAGTAGCTTCTCCAACAATTGTTTACAGACAGATTATTTCACTTATAATTCACTGTATCACAATTCCAGTGGGTCAGAAGTTTACATACACTAAGTTGACTGTGCCTTCAAACAACTTAGAAAATTTCATATTATGGAGCTAATTTGGAGTATTTTTCGCCGTTTTCGACAGAAACATGGCAAAATTGTGTATAATCAATCCTCAAGGTGTTTTTCAAATATCTATTCGATAATAGGGCCGATTGGAGTAATGGCTACCTCTGTATTTTACTCGAGAATCTCTCTGGGAGCATCAGATGACCACTTGCGCAATGTAGCCGCTTACGGGTATTCTTCAACACAAATGTGTAAAATTACGTCACAATGCTGTAGACACCTTCGGGAATACGGAGAAAGAGTAATCTGGTTGATAGCCCACTCACTGCTCAATAGGGACGCATAGGAACGCAGCGCTTTCAAAACGCAGCGCTTTCTCAGGCTTTCGCTTGCAACATCAGTTCTGTTATATTCACAGACAAAAAAATTACAGTTTTGGAAACTTTAGTGTTTTCTATCCTATTCTGTCAATTATATGCATATTCTAGCATCTTGTCCTGACAAAATATCCCGTTTACTACGGGAACATTTTTTTTCCAAAAATGAAAATACTGCCCTCTAGTCACGAAAGGTTAAAAATTTTATTTGGGGAATTTCTTAATACAATCAGTTGTCATGTGACAAGGTAGGGGTCGTATAGAGAAGATAGCCCTATTTGGTATATTGGTTATATATATATATATTTAAATGTAGATTCTTCGCAGAAAGTGCCTATTAACCTCTCTAGTGTATGTGGGACGCTAGCGTCCCATCTGGCCAACATACAGTGAGGTTTGCAGAGCGCCAAATTCAATTACAGAAATGCTCATTATAAAAATTCAGAAAACAAAACATATTTTACATAGGTTTAAAGATGCACTTCTTGTTAAACAAACCACAATGTCATATTTATAAAATGCTTTTCGGCGAAAGCATACCTAGCCCAGACCATACCTAGCCCAGAACATAGCCTAGTTGACAAATTATTACAAACAGTAACCAGCCAAGCAGAAGCGTTACAAAACTCAGAAATAGAGATCAAATTAATCCCTTACCTTTGATGATCTTCATATGGTGGCAATCAGAAGACATTCATTTACTCAATAAATGTTCCTTTTGTTCGATGAAGTCTCTTTATATCCAAAAACCTCTGTTTTTCTTCAGTAACTCAGTCAAAACAATCAGACAAAAAATCCAAATTGTATCCGTAAAGTTCATAGAAACATGTCAAATGATGATTGTATTTATTATCTTCTTTTTTTGCCTAAATGATCTATAATATTTCAACCGGACAATAACGTTGTCAATATAAAAAGTAAACAAGAAATGCACATGCGCCTGAAAAAACTTTGCATCACGTTATGGTCCACTCGTTCAGACTGGTCTTACTCCCTCATTTATAAGAATACAAGCCTGAAACTATTTCTAAAGACTGTTAACTTCTTGAAACTCCCCATCCCGGATCCGGGATCGTGACTAAAGCCTCAGGCTCATTAGCATAACGCAACGTTAACGATTTCTGAAAATCGCAAATAAAATTAAAATAATGCGCCTACTCTCAAGCTTAGCCTTTTCTTAACAACACTGTCATCTCAGATTTTCAAAATATGCTTTTGAACCATAGCAATTGACTAATTTGTGTAAGAGTATGCTAAGCTAGCTTAGCATTTTGAGTAGCATTTAGCACGCAACATTTTCACAAAAACCAGATAACCAAATAAATAAAATAATTTACCTTTGAAGAGCTTCAGATGTTTTCAATGAGGAGACTCTCAGTTACATAGCAAATGTGCAGTTTTTCAAAAAAATATTATTTGTGTAGGACAAATCGCTCCATTTTGTTCACGTTTGGCTATGAAAAAAACCTGTATACAGTTATAGCCTGAAGCTCATTAGCATAATGTAACGTTAACGATTTCTGAAAATTGCAAATAAAATGAAAATAATGCGCCTACTCTCAAGCTTAGCCTTTTCTTAACAACACTGTCATATCAGATTTTCAAAATATGCTTTTGAACCATAGCAATTGACTAATTTGTGTAAGAGTATGCTAAGCTAGCTTAGCATTTTGAGTAGCATTTAGCACGCAACATTTTCACAAAAACCAGATAACCAAATAAATAAAATCATTTACCTTTGAAGAGCTTCGGATGTTTTCAATGAGGAGACTCTCAGTTACATACCAAATGCGCAGTTTTTCCTGAAAGCGTCTGTGTGTAGGAGAAATCGCTCCGTTTTGTACATCACATTTGGCTACCGAAACGAACTGAAAATTCAGTCACTTACAACGTCAAACCTTTTCCGAATTAACTCCATAATATCGACCGAAACATGGCAAACGTTGTTTAGAATCAATCCTCAAGGTGTTTTTTCACATATCTCTTCATTGATATATCGTTCGTGGAAGCCTGCATTCTTCTCTGAATTCTGTGGAAAAATACTTGCAGCTGACTTTTGCGCACCAATTTCGGCGCAGGACACCGAGTGGACACCTGGTAAATGTGGTCTCTTATGGTCAATCTTCCAATGATATGCCTACAAATACGTCACAATGCTGCAGACACCTTGGGGAAACGACAGGAAAGGGCAGACTTACTCCTCTCGCATTCACAGCCATATAAGGAGACAATGGAAAACAGAGCCTCAAAAATCCTGCTCATTTCCTGGATGCCGTCTCATCTTGGTTTTGCCTGAAGCTCACGTTCTAGGGCACGCACAGAAAATATCTTTGCAGTTCTGGAAACGTCAGAGTGTTTTCTTTCCAAAGCTACCAATTATATGCATAGTCGAGCATCTTTTTGTGACAAAATATTGCGCTTAAAACGGGCACGTCTTTTTATCCAAAAATGATATAGCGCCCCTAGAGTTTCAAGAGGTTAACATCTACTGGAAGGCATAGGAACTGCAAATGGAGTCCTAAGTCAATGGATGCTGTAATGGCATTGAATAGAAAACTACAAAAACAAAAACAAAACTAATTCCTGAATGGATTTTTCTCAGTTTTTCGCTTGCTAAATCAGTTCTGTTATACTCACAGACACTATTTTAACAGTTTTGGAAACTTTAGAGTGTTTTCTATCCAAATCTACCAGTTATATTTATATCATATCTTCTGGGCCTGAGTAGCAGGCCCTTTAATTTGGGTATGCTTTTCATCCAAAATTCTGAATACTGCCTACGCTAGAGAGGTTAAGTCCAGATATACAGACTTTTTAAAGTGGAACTATCCCAAAGAGTCTAGTCTCAGATGGGGTGTGCAATGATGAAATAACTACCTGTATCTAATTCTGCTTTCCAATTGATTTAGGCCCAGACCCTGCTATGCTACACTCATACCCCAGCCTCTCTGACACTGGTAACAAAGCAATTTGTCTCAGGTCTGAGTGTGCCTGTGGTGGGGGGAACAATGTGTGTATATGTGTGTGTGGGGTGGGCAACAGTATGTGTGTGTCTGACAAGGGGAGAGGAATACTGCAGGATAGTGTAATTGGCTTAAGGGTCCCTGATCTCCCAAATCCCATCGAAGAGGCTATTAGTAAGACAAGGGTGTGTGTGTGTGTTTGTGTGTGTGTGTCTGTGTCTGTGAGAGAGAGAGAGTGAGTGAGAGAGCTAGGCTGCCCAGTGATGGATTGTGTGTGGAACTAATGTGCCTGTTCACCTGTGAAATGAGCAACACAAGAGAGAGGAGAACATCACAGTGACACGCAGCATCCTGAGTTTATGACACGACAACACACAATGACAAACACACACGCACACACATAAACTGTTACAGACGTATGTCCATCCTGCCCTGCCATTCTGAAGTCTTCGAAAGCCAAGTGAACAAACAGATCACCGACCATTTAGTATCCGACCGTACCTTCCACGCTATGCAATCTGGTTTCCAAGCTGGTCACAGATGCACCTCAGCCACACTCAAGGTCCTAAACGATATCATAACCGCCATCGATAAAAGACAGTACTGTGCAGCCGTCTTCATTGACCTGGCCAAGGCTTTCGACTCTGTCAATCACCGTATTCTTATCGGCAGACTCAACAACCTAGATTTCTCTAATGACTGCCTCGCCTGGTTCACTAACTACTTCTTAGATTGAGTTCAGTGTGTCAAATCGGAGGGCCTGTTGTCTCAATGGGGGTGCCACAGGGTTCAATTCCCGGAACGACTCTTTACTCTGTATATGTCAATGATGTCGCTCTTGCTGCTGGTGATTCTTTGATCCACCTCTACGCAGACGACACCATTATGTATACATCTGGCCCTTCTTTGGGCACTGTGTTAACAAACCTCAGAACGAGTTTCAACGCCATACAACACTCCTTCCGTGGCCTCCAACTGCTCCTAAAATGCTAGTAAATCAAAATGCATGCTCTTCAACCGATCGCTGCCCGCACCCGCCCACCCGCCTAGCATCACTACTCTGGACGGTTCTTAAACTACTCATCGTCAGATTACCTTCGATTTCTAGAAAGTGTTTTACTCAGTTATTTTGATCAATGGTGAGCTCACCCATGATTATTTGTGAATAGTAATTGCTATTAGCTCATTCATATTATCGTTTCTGTCAACCGAGAGTTATAAAAATATGACTTCTTGTAATGTCAATCTTTCCTCAGTTAGCGCTGGGACAAATGTAACCTACATTTTTCCGGTTTGGAAATCTTGGGTCAAACATTTCAGGTAGCCTTCCATATACATCCACAGGTACACTTCCAATTGACTCAAATTATGTCCATTATGTCCATCAGAAGCTTCTAAAGCCATTATATAATTTTCTGGAGTTTTCCAAGCTGTTTAAAGGCACAGTCAACTTAGTGTATGTAAACTTCTGACTCATTGGAATTGTGATAAAGTGACTTATAAGTGACTTACA